>NC_081419.1:87458926-87683926 GCF_949786415.1 Peromyscus eremicus | reverse complement strand
ATCAAAAGCCATGAGAATCAAGAAATGATTGGTGGTGTTTTAATTTTTGTTATGCAGCAATTAATGACTAATATTGTTATTTTTTCTTATTTTGACTCATTGGATAATGATGAGTATGAAGCAAATGTTACCCATCTTGAAAAGATTTAGGCCAAGAGGCACCCAAAGCCATGAAATACAAACAGAATGCATAGGTCAACTCTAAAGTCTCTTTATTCTCATAAATATAAACCACATAAAGGTGAAAGAGGGTAGTTGGAGTGTCAAGTGGACAATTAATTTAGTGTCAGGAATTTATAGACAGTTCTATGGCTTAGATGTTTCCCGCTTCAAAAGTCATGTTGAAGGCAATCACTACTGTAACAGCACTTGGAGAGTGGGTCTTCAGAACTCTCTTCTCATGGTGATGTTGGTCAATCATATTATGAAGGAGCTGACTTTGCTTCAGTTCTTCTGCCCTCTGCCTTGTGGTAGATGATGCAGCAAGAAGGCCCTTGCTAGGGGTTGGTACTGCAACACTGGGCTTGCCAATCTCTAGTTTGCTGAACCTACACATTTGTGTTTGTAAATCACCTAGTCTTGGGCACTGTTTTAACAACACAAAACTGACCACACAATTTAAAGGACAGTGATATGTCCCATGTGAAAACATGGCATGAGAGAATAAGTCATCATTCAGGAAGGGAGGGGAGTCTTTCTGTGATAGCCTGACATCTTTCCTTAGGTCCTTAGGCTGCATAAGCCTCCTCCCTTCTAAGATGCCCTGATTGAAAGAACAACCTTTAGAATCTTCTTTTCAAACAATAGCCCTAGAAAGATTCTCCACAAAGGAGGCCAGTTCAATATGATGAAAAAAACAAGCAGTCAGGGGGCTTTGGTTTTTTGCCAAGAGAACAAGACTCAGTTTTGATGTATTTCATACTCTGGGTATAGTTTTCAGTGAGTCCACTGAACTTCAGTGGTTTTCTAGAGATAGAGATTTTCTCCATTGATGTCATGGCAGATAATGTGGCATATTTTGGCAAACATATAAAAAACTGTAACACTGAACAAATGAGTTGATCAAAAACAATTATAATTTTTGTAGAGATATTTTTGATTTAAACTGTGGGCTTTTATGTTACTTATAAAATATTGCTATACTTTATATTATTGCCTGAAAAAAAACCCAAAACAAAAAAAAAACCCAAAAAACTTGTACCTCTGCTTGGTTCCAGAACACATGTAATTATATTCTGTTACATTTTCCTAGTATATAATTTTCCACCTGTAACCAATCCCTATGTTCTAGTGGTGCTGTTTTGGATAAAGCCTAGTTAGATTTCCATCTGTTGTTAGTCTTCAGTGTTTAGCCAGATTGCCCAGTGTTGAGTAGGTGGATGGGGAGAAAAGGACACTATATGATGGACTTACTAAGACCCAGCTCTTGCACCTCTACTTCCAGTAGAATTGCTGGAAATGAGCAGTAACATAACTCAGTAATATAAATTAGAAATAACCACATCAAATGGGGCTGTGGAAACAAAATCTCCACCACACACCAGATAGACATGAAACCAAGATTTATTAAAATACCCTTAACATATTCACAAGTGGTGCAGTGAATGCAATTCTCTGGAAATTCAAAAAAATAGTGTTCTGTCTCTTAAAACAAATCAACAGAATATCAATAGATTAGGATAAATATAATCTATCACAGAGATAGAATTTCTTTCAATAGACAATCTAAATTTTTCTAACCAATATATATTATGTACAAAAATACACTTGATATAATGATCAAGTAGTGTCAAGAAGGAAAAAATATATATACACACATATTTTCATTATGTACAAGTCAATATTGGTTACCTCACCTTTTCTTTTTAAAAATAAATACTTCTTTTGGTTGCAAATTACATTTACAGATTCAACTCATGAACATTTCTCAGTGTTGGTTGACAAAATTAAATATGCAATTAGAAATACATATTATTTTTAACTTAAAGGAAAAATACCCAAATCCAGTTAGCTTATTATGCTTAAAAACATCCAAGAGCATGTAATATAAGGTTTCATGTCTTTAAAGTGCCTTCTTTCTAAAGCTGTCTTTATTTTATTGGTTAAAATTCCTTAAAGTTACACCTTACAGATTGGCCTAATATTTGAATAGAAAGGCTGGATTTTACCATGGCAAAATAATCAACTATGCAGGACATGCTTACACTTTCTATGAGTGCTTTTAAGAGCATAACAGTTACTGTTAATCCGAACATAACCACAAAATGTCAACATCTCAATTCAGATTGTGGTAGATGTTTGAGTCATGAGCAGTAGTAAGAATGGAGTGGCAATAAGAAGTCTTATGATACACAATGTTTGCACAGAGGTCAATTTGTCCAGCGGCGCAGGAAGCTGAGAGTACAAGATTTAGCCTTGCAATAGCTGATGATCTGCTGCGATAGATCAAAAGTGTTCTCTACTTAGATAGTTTAAAAAATCTGCGAGAAAGCAAAAACTAGAACACCCAACCTTTTTAATAAAGTAGAACAAAATGAAAAAAGAAATGTATTTTCCACCTCTTTTATGGATTTTCCCCTATTTGCCTAAGTGATGAGGTGATGGTGACATTAGCAAGAGGCAGTCTCAGCAGTGTGTCTCACACAGGCTCCTTGGTGACAGTGGTGCTCTTGTCCAAACACTGAATGCTGGAGGACAGAGTGTGAGAGGGCTCAGGGACATTCAGTATCTATGATGTAGCTGTAGAGAGTAGCCGGGTCCAGGGGAAAGCTGCAAAGGTCCCTTCAGAAGAGAAGGGCTGAGGTATGTGAAGGAAGTGGAGGCCAAAGATGAAGTATGGGAATCAGGAAAGCTAGATGATTCTAGTTGCTGATATGGCTTGTGAGCAAGTGTAGAGGAAATAGAAAGGTCCTTGGGCAAGTCATGCTCATAGAAGAATCTGAAGCTGGAAGTTACTCAGCTAAACACAGGTCAGTTTCATTGGAGTACTTGTGCTTTTTCAGCACAAAGTCTGCCACTGAGCTATAACAACATGGAACACTCATATTTGTCTAATACAAATCACTCAAATTTCTATTAAAAAGCTGCCGCCGCCGGTACTATCATGGCAAAGGCTATGCAAAAATACTGGACTGGATTTGCTCAGTTGTTCTTCTC
This sequence comes from Peromyscus eremicus, assembly GCF_949786415.1. Lineage (NCBI taxonomy): Eukaryota > Metazoa > Chordata > Mammalia > Rodentia > Cricetidae > Peromyscus > Peromyscus eremicus. The sequence goes on along the minus strand of NC_081419.1, from coordinate 87,680,770 downwards.
TCCTGTTTCCTGGTTTCCCTCTGTCATCCATGCTGCTTGAGATCTCAGAAGGTGAAAAGGAGACACTGCAAAGGTCATGTGACTCTTAGGAAGCAGCCTCCATGATCCCTGGTGGTGCTAAGAAAATTAAACCAAACCAAGCCAAGCCATAAATGAGTTAAAGTGACTTCCATTTCTGTAGCATCTGACTTCTATTAGGATGCTAACTGATTTCAGAGAGTTTCTAGACATGCAGGCCAATGCTTATTTTCCAGGCAAAAACATGATCCCTAAATCAAAGTCCAGTGAGACTGCTTCCCACACTTGTCTGGATTATAATTCAAAGATGGGAAAAGACTGTGATAAATTGATGACATGCTTCCACTAAAGGTTCTTAAAAATTATCCAGTGTCTAATTTGTAAACTTTCTGCCTTTCAGAGAGGATCTTAGATAGTTTTCTCAAAGGGAAATCCTTTTTCCTTAAATCACATATTCCTCCAATTGAACACCCAGCAGTCAGTAGGACAGTACGGTCATAGTATTTGTGTCTCAGGAAGTTATAAAACAGTAGAATTATAAAATTAATGATTTTAGAAGAAACCTGTTCCTTTGGTGGACTCCCACAAATCCTATTTAAATCACTGCAGACAGGATTATCTCAAGAGTTTCTTCTTTGTCCATGGATTTGTTTCCAAGAGCAGTGAGTGCCTTCCAAGCTCTGTGCAGAACCACTAGCGAGACTGATGGTCAGATATGAAAAACTTAGCTTATACCTAGAGAGAATTGATAGGGAAAGGGGGCTGGAGAAATGGTTAACAGCACTTGCTGCTCTTGCAGAGGATCCAGGTTCAGTTTCTGGCCTCCACACAGTGGCTCACAATTGTCTGTAACTCCAGTTTCAGGGGATCTAACAGCCTCCTCTGTAGCTTCTGCAAGCACCAGGCACACAGGTGGTACACATACATGCATGTAGACAAATGTTCATACACGTAAAATAAAAATAAGTACATCCTTCTTAAAAAGAGGTAAAAAAGATATTTGTAGTTCATAAAGCATACCTACAATGTAAGTATTCTAAATGCTTTTTAGCTTTTCAATGGAAGAGCAGAACATTTTGTGCATGCTGGATGCTCCCTTTCACACCTTATAGTTATAGACTAGAATGAAAATCCATCCCATGGATTCCCAGAATTGCTCATTTCTGAACATCTATCAGCCATGCTATGAGGAAGCAGAGTAACCTTCCTGGATGCTCAGTGGTCTACAGAGCTGGGCTTTTGTTTGAGAAATATGAAGTTAGGAAGCCAACTTAGGTGAACAATTAAAAATACCTTGCTTTTATAAGATAGAAGTTAAGGAAAACCCTTGAAGAGAACAGTGGAGGGGAGCAGGTATGACTTTGGCAAAGAGCTCCTGATATACACTGGATTTCTTACTTGATATAAGTATAACTCACTGGAAACTCACACTATTTATGGGATGAGCATTCTCTCCAAGATATTTTTACAGCATCAGAGGTGGAGAGCACAAAACATTCCTAGGGTAACACTCAGCCTCGGTGACAACCCTAATGTGGTAGAGCCTGCTCATCCCCTGTCAAATCCTTGGGATGTTCATTTCTGCCTGAGCCTACTGACTCATTTGTGTTTTGACAGCCCAGGGATGTCATGTTGCATAGGAACCATGAAAAATACCATGGAACCATGGAAGCAGTTGGATCAGCCTCCAGGGGATTCCCTGTATACATGAGACTAAAAACCAGAAAATTATCTGAGGACAGATGGAGTTTGTAGTATGAGGTATGTAGTATATGGAGCTCACGAGACACAGTCAGTGAGCCACCATTTTAATGTCCCCATGTATCCAAGTAAGCTGTTAAGTATTCAAATTCCCCAAATGTGATACAAGGAATTGCATTGGAACAAACAAGGCTACTGAACTGGCTTCGTGTGAAATGTGATGAAACTCTTTTACATTCCCCATTTCCCCGCAAAGTGTTATCTTGAAGCAGTTTGGTTGATTGCCCATCCTTGTGGAGGGGAGTGGAGAATGGTGAGATTCATAATGAGGGTTCCTTACAGCTGACAGGGAAGCAGGAATGACACAAAGTGTGCCTCTTGGTCGCACACAGCTGCATAACTGAGCCTGGCTGTGCCCGGATCCAACTGTCACCAGCATTAAGAATGCTTGTGTAAGTCTAAAAGGGGAAGAGCTGCTGAGTTGAGTTTTGGGAGGTGCTTTTCTTTAAGTCAATTCTGGATTGGTCTAAGCGGCTTCCTATAGCCGGATGATGAATCATAATATTTGATATTATCTGCCTTTTGTGAGAGGTATTTTTTTTTCTTTATAACCCTATCAGTTTGGAAAGAGACTTGGTCCACCAGCGTTGCAGATTACCTTATGCAGACGAAGCAGCTGACATGGGTGACAGTTCATTGCCTTATCCAGGTCACTCTACTTAGCTGCAGGTCCCTCAAGCCAGAATAGCTAAACTATGAATTGTAGTATTCGTGGTCTTCTGACATCCCACTCACTTATAAATTCCCCTTAAGAGAATTCAGGGGAAGGACATAGACACATCCCACTCTAGAATGCCATGCCTTTCTCTACATAGCTTTTTCGAGAATAGGTTTCTCAAGGCAATTCTAGACTCTTTCAAATCCATAGTAAAAATAGCCGCCATAAGCTGCAGCCTCAGGCAGATGGTTGGCAATTTTGTTGCCTCCCACCAGCCATCACAACCATTCAATTTCATACATGCTTAGTTAGGACTGCTACCACTTTGGATTTCATAGTATGCCCCTGTTTTTGTGGTTCAATAATTAAACTTATTTGTAGATTACCAACTCTATGGAAGCATATGTTTCCTATCATCTTTTGGTATTTTTTTCTTTGATAAAGTGCAGGCAAAATAAAACAAAAATGAAAATCAAGGAAAAACATACTTCTCACTAGTGATTTTTAACACAATTTAAACTACTTTGTAAAATGAAATATTTGGGAAAAGGTATACTTTTTTATTTTTATTCACTTATCTTGCTGTATCATGTCCCCACTTGTTTTTTAAGATTTATTTTTATATTTTAATTATGTGCATATATGTAGGTCTATGTGTGGGTATGTGTATGTCTCTGTGTGTATTCTGTCCATGGAGGACAGAAGAGGATGTCAGATTCCTCAAGATAGTTATTGTGATTGTGAGCCACCCAACAAAGGCAATGGAATCTAAACCCAGGCCATCTACAAGAACAGTATGTGCTCTCAACTACTGAGCCATCTCTGCATCATCCTTACCCCAACTGGTTTTATCTTTGACTTTTTAAATGGGGGATATGTACTACGAAATAGAGTTAGGATATTAGAAAACAAAAAGTTGTCCTCAACCCCCAATAGTATGGTTTAGTTCTCAACAGCCTGTAAGATCTGCTGTGTTCTTGAAGGACAGAGAGACAGTGCCACCTGTGATGACTCATGAACATCTTACTTAGAGACCTGAGGTGGCATCAACCCCACTGAAAACTTCCTGTTCCCACTCATCCCATCCACAGGATCCGTAAGGCTCTAGGCTTGTGCAGACCTCACAGAATGCTGAGATGACTCCTGGGGTACAGAAAAAATTGCATTTTTCTTTTGCACTTCAATACTAACAAGGACACCAGGGAGAACAGGATGTCTACAAGTAGAATTTGCCTTGTTGGTTAAGTCCTTTGCTCTTCTTCATAGTTACAGTGAGAATAAAGAAAACAATATACAAAAAGCAACAGGGAAAGAACAGTGACACCAAGGCATTCTAGTCATGTTAAGTTTCTTATTTGATTGTCTATTTTGTCTCAGCCTTTCATTTTGATTAAAATAAACCAAGTGACCATGCTCCTTCCTTTGGGCCACTGAAAGACAATTAGCACCAGCATGGGAATGGCATCTGTGACTCAGTGGATGCCAGCTACTCTTGCTTCACGAGGTCCACTTTATCTGGCTACAGTTCTGCTTTCATTAGCTTGCATCTACTATCGGAGTGTCCCTGAGTCGGGGGCTGATGACTGGCAGGCAGATTCCAGGAAGACACTTAAGGTATCTGGCAAGTTCAAAGGTTCTAGAAAGTTGCTGAGGCAAGAGGCAGGCCCCACGTGGCAGCCAGAGGTAGCCAGATCAGCAAGGGATGCAAGACTCTGAGTAACTCTAGACCGTCTCCACCAACAAGAGAAGAAGCACATTCCTTCATTACATCAAGGCGTCAAAACACAGTCTTCAATATAATCCTCAGTTCATGCCCAGTCCTCTTTCTTGTTTTCTCACCAGGGAAGTTCAAACAGTGGTGGCTTAGGGAGAAAAATATAGGCAAAAGGTCCCAGGTGGCTTTTCTCCGTGATTTAAGGGCCAGAGTTAGAAAACACAACCTGTCCTGACAATCCATTCAGAGGGTAATACTAACACAACCACTTTGCTTTCACTTCACTGTAAAGAACTTTTCTCTGATCATAAGTTTTGGGACAGCAAACGGTCCCTGGCTACCATTCTTCATATGCTTATGAGTCAAAGCCATGATAAAAGGTAGCCAGTAACATTTGCTCTCCTGGAAACTGCTGGGAATGGTGGAATACAATGTAGACCTCATCTGCAAGTCTATACAACATTCATTCACTGTCCACAATGATCTGAAGCCACACAGTCCCTTGTCCAAGGGAGCATGCAATCCAAGTCTGTCCCTGCCCTGTTTCTATTAGAAGTTGGTACAGAATCTCTACTGGTCAGGAAGCCATGTTAACTGAGTGGTCCTCTCTCAATGTCTAATGTTCACTCCCAGCATCATAACTTAGTCTCCAGGATAAGGTTTTTGGTTATTATTCTCTCTCTCCACTCATGTGAAATTTTATTTTTTTTCCTTTTCATTATATCATCATTGTCATCATAAAAAATCATTTCCCTAGTCTGGGAGACACACAGTGTTCAACCTCTTCAAAACCAATTCTGATAAGTTTCAACATTTTGTTCTGATAAGTTTCAACATCCACAGGATCTTGGTACAACCGGATCAAGATTAAGACCAAAAAAAAAAATTAGTGTGTGAGGAACAAGGCTTAAGTTCTCTCAAGGCAATCACTATAAAAGATGTACCTCTTTTTCCATGATGGCTATACATTGGAAAGCTTAGCATTTCAGCATAAAGTAAAATGTGAAACATTTTGGTACATCTTCTGATTCTTTTATAGGATGGACTTTGGACTTCCATAAGAAACAACTATCAAATATTCCTGTAACATTCCCATACATAGCATCGCATTGTTCCTGTGGACTAACAAGGGACTTCTCAAGGAAGGCACAGGTACTTTCTACAGAGGACCTCAGAAGGAGATAAGCAAAGCAGATGATCTGTAACAGATCTGTCAGGAACTCCCTTGGCACTTGGGTCTAAAGGAGCACTGGGTGGCCTCCTCTTGCACTGGAATTTCCTTCTGTCTCCATGTTAGCTGCTGGCCACACTGGCTTCCTTCTGACGCAGTCTTTCTTTCTGTTGTTTAAGGAAGGAAGCAGAACCATTGTCATTTCTACCTTTAAAAATTTGTTTTGCTCAAGTTTTGGTAACTTTCTCAAATTCTGGTCTGAAACGGTGAGTATAATCGTACTAAATACCCTAGAAATTAAAGTATTTCTACCATTTTTACCCCTTGGGCTCCACAGTTACCTGATTCTATCAACCTAGCACACAGCATTGAGGAAGAGATTCCCACTGTCACACTATTGCTGTTCCACACCACGGGGTCTAAACCTGCTGGAATTCATGGAGGTAAGAACAGTAGCTAATATTTCCTGAGCCTCTGTTATATAACTGGTACTCTACATGCTTTTCCCTAGTTCCCTCAAAATGGTATCATCATTGCCCCCTTTCCCTTGAAGAGGATGAAGCAAAGTAACCTTACTAAGTCCTAGGGCAATGCTGAGATTTAAACCTCATTTCCCAATAATCCTGGGTTCCTAATTACGTAGCAACACTGACTAATGTCTGTACTATGGTTAATGTTAATTTTCTACTTGACAAGGTCTGGAATCACCTGGGAGCCAAGCCTTCTGGCACATCTGTGAGGGTTTATTTAACCTCTGGGCACAGCTATGCCAGATTATCTTGATTCGGATAACTGAGGCAGGAAGACCTGCCCACCATGGGTGGCACCATTCCCTGGGATGGGATCTTGGATTATGTAAAAGGAAGACAGTGAGCTGCGCACGGGTATTCACTGCTTTCTGCTTCTTGACTGTGGGGAGAATGTAACCAGATGCCCCGAGCTCCTGCTTCTGTGACTTTACCACCACGATGGACTATAACTTCAAACCGTGAGTCACAATAAACCCTCTTCTCCTTTAAGTTGCTTTTGTTGGGGTGTTTTATCACAGCAACAGAAAAGGTAACTTAGTCTGTGGCTCACAGGTGGAGAATCATTGTGACCTCTACTGAGCACTGGACTCTGGAGGACAACTTTCTCAGACTTAAGAAAGCATAAAGAGACGGGCTGATTTCCAACACAAGGAAGGAATGTGAGGAGGTCCCCACTCCCGTCGGGTCAGGCTTTTTGTCATATATTTGCCAAGTGACATTAGGCAGGCTGCACATTTTCGCATCTCAGCTTTCTTAACAACTCCTAAGGGCCACCCTGACTCCTTCTTTAACAGGAAGAATGATGTGACTACTCAGGAGGAAGGCACCTGGAGATAAGAGGGAGAGAATCTGAGGTGTATACGAAACCGCAAGTGACCTCTGTTGGGTTTGCAGTGGAAACATATGAAAGCATGCTTTGCTCTTCACGTTTCGTTTTCTTTTAAACCACATGGTATTGAGATGGGAGGAAGGATAGCAACACCCCATGTCTTCCCTGAGTTTTGTCTTTTAAAGTCATAGTCTTGGGAGTGTACCCATGTAAACTGAAAAACCTAGAAGTCATAGTGAAAACGTGGCTTACCAGACTAGCAGTGGGATTAATTTTCTTCGTCTCCACTTTCTTCTCCGATGTCAGTTTGCTGACAGATGCCTGAGCCATTTTTAATCTGAAATAAAAATGGGAAGGGAGAGGTGAAAAGAAAGGAAGAGAAAAAACAGAAAAGGGACGGGGTTGAGTTAAACAGAAATCCTGACCCTTCTGAATGCAAAGGTCGGCGGTGAGTATTCTGAAAATCAGTTAAGTGTCACATAACCACGGGGATACATTCTGAGAAATGTGTTGTTAGGTAATATTTTCACAGTGACACTTCCTCAGTGAATACCCACAAGTCCCAATGGGAAAGCCCACACCACCACCTAAAATATAAACCTGCAGGGTATGTTGTCTCACTGAATCCTGCAAGCAACTGTAACACACTGGTAAGGATTTGCATATCTGAACACATCCAAACAAAGAAAAGGCACATTGCAAATATTAAACACACAATTTTTCCATCCATTATACTTTTCACAGACTGTTGTTTATGTGCTCCATTGTTGGCCAGAATGACATTATCTGATATGTAACTGTAGCCAGGTGCTTTTACGTTTAAACTCTAGGTATAAATACTTCTCTGCTTAACCACAACTCAGTTTTCACTGGAGAGCCCACTGAGATGAGCAGGGGAGGCTGTGCTTTTGTGAACAATGTAATAGTTCAATGTGCATAGGGCACCATTCAGTGTGCTCAGCCCACTATCTGCACAGGAGATAATGTTGAGACAATTTTGGAAAATGAAAAATTTGAGAAAACATATGAACACTGTAAGTATCAAATTCATAAATTCACTGTAGTGAAGTGAAAAGACAACTTTAAAAATCTAAAGAAAAACTGGAAATCATATATCTGATGTGGGGCTTTTGTCTAGAATAGATATGAATACTTATAACTCAAACAAAAAGATGAATTATGGTACCTACCAAATTAATAAATAAATTAATATATATGTAATTTAGTATGAACAAATATATTTACAATACAATCTCAATACTTTAAGCTCAGGGAACATCTAGGAAGATGGGGCAGAAAGATTGTAAGAGACAGAGGACTATGACATCTCCTGATAAGAAATAGCTCTTCTAGGAACAAACAAAGAAGCAAACAAATAAATATGAGGATAAGAAATAGCTCTTCTAGAAGCAAACAAATAAATACGAGGACACAGGGGTGGGGGAGTTGTGGGCAAATAAGATCAAGATATTTTGTTTTAAATTCTCCAAGAATTAATAAGGATGTTATTTTCTTGAAAAGATGAATTACTCTTTCCTCACAATGGGCAGAGATTCAAATAAACATTTCTTCACAAATGACATACAAATGGTTAATATGCACATGAAAAGAATTATAATGTCATTAATGGACTCAATACACATAAAAGTATCCAAAAGAAACTGGAAAGATACTAAATTACTGAGAGAGGTGATTTCTAGAAAGACAGGAGATGAAATGGGACTGAGTGATATACTAAGTAGAATTCCATTTTAAATATATAACACTAACAATGCTTATTTCTTTAAAGTCTTAGAGAGTATATAACTCTAGGTGATAAGAACATGCGTTTTGCTTCTAAAATTTCCTCAAAATTTTAAAAACAAAAAATGAACTATTTAAAGAAAAGATTGACCAATTCACAGGAGTTTAAAATTTAGCATTCTTTTCCCCTCAAGATTTCAAAGAAAACAATCTTTCACTTTATATTAATTGTGCGTTTGTTGTCGTCTACAAATGGCTGAGGGGCTTGACTCTTGGAGGACTTGACACGTGGTCTGGAGCATACATTCACTAATCCAGTCTTCCTGCCCACAAGTAGAAGGCAACTCCAATGAGTTCAACAGGCTAACTGGTGCACCAGAAAGTAAATACAAGTGAAACAAGGAGGAGTAACGTTTTGTGGAATCCAAGAAGAAATACATTAGCAAAACTGCCAACAGACAGCTGTGGTAGGTCTGAGGGTCTATACCACACTGCCCACTAAAGCTTCCCATTTGAGGCAACAACTGTGACTGTCTCCAGCCAAGAACAGATTGTATTAAGTGGACCAAGTCCAGGTCAGACTACACTGGAGAAAGACCGTTAAGAGAGATTTTCCAATGTAGATGATGGAGATACAAATGAACCCTCAGTGTGTATTCTTCCTGGAGTTTTTCCAGTTAGGATTCTGTCCAAAGAGCAATTATCATTTATCTCATGGTCCCTAATTGGAAGGGAACATTTTTGGCTCATCTTTTGCTGTAATAGTTACTTTCTACCTGTCAATTCTGGTCCCTGTTTTTGGAGTTGGTTTGCTACCTGGCTTCTGCTTAGCATGACCCTCCCACTTCCTGAGTGTCTCGGTGGCTCTGTGACCACTCTTTGCATCCTCTGGATACCTGAGAATTGGAGCTGGGGGAGTCGTTGTGTGGGTTAAGAAATCACGAGGGATTGGGAACTAACCACAATCCTGTCCACATTGCAACACTCAACTAGGGGTCAGTTATATAAATTAACGTTTAATTGGGTAGAGTGAATTCTGTCTTCTCCTCTGACAACTGATTATGAGGTTCATATATCTTACCATGTTGGGATCGTTTTTAACTACCTCCCTATCACAGCAGATTGGAACGTCTCCAAAGTGGGGGATACAATTTCATTGTCCCTATCCTCAGTATTTGCACTGTACCTGACATATAAGTGACTAATAGATAATAAATTATTGCAATCCATCTTTAAAGAAATTCAGGCTTTAAGAACGGTGATGAAGGACTTCAGAGGTGGCACAAATGGTAAGGTGCCTCCAAGCATGGGTGCTTAAGTTTGGGTCCCCAGCACCCACAATAAGCCAGTAGTGGTGGCACATGCCTATAACTGTAATGCTGGGATAGGGACAGAGACAGGAGAATCCCTGGATCTCAATGGCCAGCCAGTCTAGCCAACTGGTGAGTGAAAGACCTTGTCTTGAAAATGAAGGTGGAGAATGAACAATTGACAAAGCACACTTGACACAGACCCATGGCCTCCACAGTCACACGTGCACACACTCACCCATGCATGTATATGCACACTCACATAAAGCACACATGCAAGTAGAAAATAAATGATAAAAATGAACAGCACTGAGGACAATATGCAAGAGTTCCTTAAATCATAGGTGGCTACCACATCCTCAGTGTTCAAGACAGATCCTGCACAAAGCAAACTGGCAAATTCTTACTCGTCTGTATATCCTCAACAATAAAGTCCACAAACTTTGAGAGGGCCAGCACTGTGCATGAATATCAGGTACAGCAGGACCAATTCAGTTTGTGGCACTTCCCATCACCCCCACCACATTCTCAGCCAGAAGCTAGCAACTGATCAGTGCCCTCTGCCAACTTCCTTGTACTGTTTGGTTTTCTAGTACTTAGCGCATTTCAGCTGTGTTTGTTAAACTTTTGGTCAGGAAACTTGGAGGAAGGCTACTATGGGAGACTAGACGAGAAGGGACGAAAGCCCAGACAACTCAAGTAGTGTTAAAATAAACTAGCTCCTTTCAAGCCATCCTACAAATTAAGATGACCCCAGTTAGTAATGCACAACTCTAAGAGTATAGCTTCCTTTCTCCAACACTTTCAAATGATCTCCAGTCAGCTATAGCAGAGGTCAGCATATATTTTCCATCAAGGGTGAGAGAGTAACTACTTCAGGCTGTGGGGCTTGATGTTGTATTGCAGATACTCAACTCTGTTATTGTAGTATAATAATAACACACATGGGGTGTGTGTGTGGGGAGGGGGGTCAGGCAATGCTATGCTCTAATAACATTCTTTTGTTTGTTTGTTTGTTTTTGAGACAAGATTTCTCTGTGTTGTTTTGGTGCCTGTCCTATATCTCACTCTGTAGACCAGGCTGGCCTCCAACTCACAGAGATCTGCCTAGCTCTGCCTCCCAAGTGCATGGGATTAAAGATGTGCACCACCACTGCCCGGCTTTTTTTTTTCTTTTTTGATAATATTTTTTATTCACCAACACTGGGAAGTAAATCAGATTTGGTTCATAGGCTATAATTTACCAATCTTTGAACTGTACTATATGATTCAAAGTCCTTATCTTAGCAGTCAAATTTCCTCCTTCTGGTCTAAATTTAATTTACAGTTACTTTTTTAGATCCAGACCTGTCTTCATATGTCTATTATGCTAGTTTAGTTTAGATGGATATTATTGGACAAGCTACTCAACCCCTCTGACCTCAGTTTCCTCATCTGTTAGAAGTGGGTATGTTACTACACCTAAGTAATGTTGATGTAAAAACTAGAGAACGTTTTGTACATGGCTATCTCCATCAGGTGGTTCTGCACATCAGCCAAATCAGGCACCATTCTTGTCTTACTCGTGTGTTCAAACGACTTCCATTCTTGTACTCCTGGCTTAAGTGCCAAAGTCATGTAAACTTCCTCCATCTCTCTTAACCAGAAGCAATTTCTCTTTTCTCAATGGAAAAGGCACTTGGGGCCTCTCTTGAGGTCCTTAGAACTTTTCATCTCAGAATTGTGTGTTTTATTTCTCTTCACACTAGAAGCACATGAGGCAATCCATGGGCCTATTGCATACCGGGGTTCCTCCCTGTTTCAATACCTATCCTGTGTCTGCACAAGTCAGTTCTTAGTACATATCTAAAGAATGGCTGTCTTCTCCTCTTAGTTTAAAAGTTTACTTATTAGTAAACTTATTTTCTGCCAACTTTTGGGGGGGAACCCCAAACATTTAGAAGTCTAATTCTAGTTATAAATATGTAAGAGAAAAGGTACTGTAGGCCTCCTAACATGTGCTAAATATTTATACATGCCAACTTAAGGTATACATGCCAAGATTCCTTAAGGTATGAGAGTACTTTACTCACAAGGCAACTGAGACTAGAGGAGGTAGAACTGTCCCAGGTCAGGTGTTTCCCTATCTCACCCAGGAGGTAAAGACATTCTTTTCCTTTTGCCTTTAACTGAAGAAAATAGGCTGGCTAGACAATCTCTAGGTATACAGATGTTCAGTCTCCTCCTTGACTCAATTGTTTAGGAACTTGTTTCTGTTTCTAGCTGAGATGTGGGTTCTATTTTTGTTTCTGGTCTAAACATTTACTCTAGAGTATCACACATAGTTGTTCATGACTGCTTGTAGTTAAAAGTGCCTAGATTTTATTTTAAGGGTTATATACTGAGCCCTTCAAATGTAATTTTAAATATAGGGGAAAGTATTTCAACGTGAGTATGCTAGAGAGAGAAAAAGCTGTAACTTTGGTACATAAATGCTTTAGCAAAACTTCTGGAAATCCTACTATGTTCTCCTCTTTCTCACTGTAATACATATGCTCTCCCAGGAGTCACTGCAGGCTCTAGCGAACTGAATGGCTGCCAGTGTATGTTGTGGGAAAGCATAGATGTGAAAAAGGATGTGTGTCTGACGCTTCTGCCCAGGGAAGTGCTCACAATCTTGGTTTCACACTAGAGCCCCCTGGGTAAAGTGTTTGAATATGGGCATTGAACATGAATGATATGATGACACTTTAGATGGAGAAGACCGGGAATAGCAGTTTGCTATTATCTTCTTTAGGATTCTCTGAAGCAGGATGGAATTGTCATTATGGAGGCTGTTTCAGTGGACTTTGAGGATATTATAGATGTCCCTCTTGGTCCCGCATCTATCTTCCAGTAGGCTGGCTGTTAGACAGCTCTGTTTACTTGGCCCTGTGGAGATGATGGCTCAGGTCTTAGGATGTCCCTCATGTATCCACAAAATCCTATCTCCAGTTTGCTGAATCAAGTTGTTTCTTCATGGATCGAGGAAACTGAGCTAGTGTACAGGCACAATTCTAAATAAGTGACTTCCGCTGCTCCCCAAGACCAACAGGGGCTGTGGGAACCACTACCATTTTATCTTTCTTGACAGAATTCACTCTCTAGGCAGTTCTGGATTCTTAATGGCAGAACCATAGCACATGACTAATAGTTATAAAAGTCAAGGAAATAACTAAAGTCATTTTGCACTGATGGCAAAAGAAAAAAAAAACAAACAACAAAAAAGACGGAATGTATTCATTCCTCAGCAGAAAAGGAAACTTCTTCACCACAGCAGCTGATGAGAACATCTCTGTTTAGTTTCTGTGTTATTTACAAAGGGAAAAAAGGAGGTAAAATCCAGAGGAAAAAGCCACAGAGGATACGAAACAATGACTGACTCCATTCACCACAGGCAGGCCAATGGGGCAATATACTTAGAAACATGCTCTTCCAGTTCCCTTCTTTCCTTGGAGTCTGACCCTTGACCCTGACCACTACCCTCCGCCCTCCACTCTCATGGCCCCCAGGTCCATCTCACTAGCTGTCACAAGACAGAGCAGCAGGAATTCAACATAGATCCTAGGGCTTAGAACACTTAACTACTTACATATCAGGATTTCTCCTTTTAAAGTTATTATATGATGAATTAGCCTATGATTTCGACTTCCTGAAATGTGACAGTTCCCCTACTCTGAGCCTAAGTAAGATATCTACTTACAACCAAGGATGTCCTCGCACGGCCCGGATTTCAACAGCTACACAAATCAGCCACTTCATAGCTCTCGAGGGTTATCACTTATAGTACCTAAACACACTTTGACTTGGAGTGATTAATTGCAGAACAAAGGCTGCTTCCGTTGGCAGAGCTTCTTGTCCAGGCCACAGGGGAGTGGAAGTGGCGTGGGTCTAGGCCTACCATGGAATGCACGATCAGTTAAAGCCAATCACTCTGCACGTGGTAGACATAACACCCCAGCCGACCCAGAGATGTAGGTGCAGAGTGAAAGGCACCAGCACCACATTTCCTCTCTTGGGAGAGGCATTCGGGAGGCGGCTTGGAAAGGAAAGAGGCTGTGTCATAAGTCTACAGATCACATTGAAAGGGGCAGGCAGCCTCTGGAAGACAATCCGGATTCTGATACTGAAGACAGGCATGTGCTTGCAGATACTGATTCCCCGCCTTTTGGTTTTGAAACCTCCACCACCTACCGAGTCTCACCAAAGGCTAGAATTGATACAGACTGTTTGTGCAGTGGCTGAAATAATAACAAAAGAAGATGATGAGACTGTCTGGAGCGGCGAGCCTTCCTGGCGCCCCTCAAATCATACTGCTTGGGTAGCCCCCTGTTGTATAGCTGCCCAAGGCTGGGGCTGTCAGGAGTCCCACACATAAGTACTTTCAAGCTATTTTGGCAGAATGAAGACTTACTTTGTGTTTCCAACAGTCTCTGCCAAGCTAGAGAAACAGTGTGGACAAACATTCTCGCAGGTCCTACTTTGAGTGTCAGAGGAGTTTGAGCCTTGGAATAGAAATGGATCCCAATGATTTTCACTTCTTTCTTTTATTTTTCAAAACAAACGGAAAGTAATGTAGTCAAGAACAGAGTTGGGAATTATTTTACCCCAGCAATTGGTCTTTGTCTTTCTCATCCTGTCTGTTACCTTACATATTTATTAAGGTTGTATATTGTTGGGCAAAAATGATCTATATTGGATTTATTTGAGGTATTCTACCACCAATATCAAAATAACTATGATGTCTCACTTATCAGCCATAGACATAAAATCTTATAACCAGTTTAACATGGCCAAATAAAACACAGTAATTGTGTATGTGTTCAGCATTAACTGAGCACTTGCTATATATAAGGAAATAGGAGGTGTTACAGAGAATATAAAAATCATATATAGACTTTGTACTTATGTTCTCGGGCATACAATTTATTTAAGAAATCAAATGATTAGTACCAAATGAATGAAAAATCAATCATTAAGTGCTCAAGTTGATCGCATAGGGAAACCCTCAGAATTTTTCAGGAAAGACAGCTCAATAGAGGTTGGAAAAAATGTCATGAAGGGAGCACTCTGAAGTCACTACATTAAATTCTTCAAGAGTAGTCTCACCCTTGTATATCTGAGACATAATGGATATTCTGAAAGCATGTGTTTAAGTCACAGACATAATAGATATTTTTAAAAGTATGTTTATGTACTGCAAACTTACATGAGAATATGAAAATACATGACAAAATGGGCTGGATTAACCAAATGGAAAAGATGATATTTAATCAACCTGATCCCAGGGGTATACAACATAATTCTTCTAAAACATGTGTTGAGTCTCCCAAGACCATACTTTGCAATGTGACCCCTTTGGATATCCTTACTCCCTTTTCTAAGTAACATAATTCATCTGTTCTGTCAACAGGCAGTTTCTTACCCCAAATTTCACGTACTTAGGGTTTGAAGAGACCTCCAAGATGACCTAAGTCTAGTCCTTTCTAAACTTGGCTAAGTAACGATCACTGGGGATGTGTTTCCCAAATGTTTACATCTCATATTTAAGGTAAACAGAATCAAGGCATTTATCAAATCTTAGTCAAGCACAGAACACATTCTGGGGCTGTTCCTAAGACCCCAGGCTTCTAGACCCTATCCCATTGGATCCTGACTCAGTAAATGGGCTCATATTTCCACAGTGCTTTGGAGCCACTGATCCCCTACTGGCTTCTGTTTCCCCTTCGGCTCTATTAAAGGTGGTCTTTTTTGGTAGATTAGTGATATTCCCCAAACCCTCTATTCTCATGTTTTTCTGAGATCATTTTCTTCTCCACAATCACAAGGAATCTTCAATGCCCATTTAATAACATCTGACTCTACTATGAGGCCCTTTCCATGCAGATAATCACATACTGGACTCTGTGCTAGGAAATCTGCCACCAAAGGCACAATAGAGAACAGGATTACATCCTGGAGGTTCAGGGAGAACATAAGCTGCTAAATATTATGTTATTGTGGGTTAAATGCTAAAGGATGGTATAATAACTCTTCTTGGTCATCAACTTGATTGAACTTAACTAGAACCCAAGCTGCGGTGTACACCTGTGACGAATTTTTCTTGATTGAAACATCTGAGGAAGAAAGACCTACCTTACACCCAGATCTTCTGAGGCATAAAGATCCTCCTTAGATCTGGGCCACACCAATATAAAGACATGGAAGAAGGAAGCTCTTGCTCTTTGCCTTCTTGCTCTCATTCACCAGCAAGTTCACCCCTGCACTGGTATTAGAGCCTGCTTCTTCGGGATTCCAGTGTATACTGAAGACCATCTGAGACACCCAGCCTCATGGACTCAACAACTATTGGACATTTGGACTTTCCATAGGAAGACAGCCATTGTGGTAATAGTAGGGCTAATACCAGTAAGACACTAATAATCCCACTTGTATGTATGTATGTATGTATGTATGTATGTATGTATGTATTCTGTTAGTTCTGCTTCTCTAGAGAACCCTGACTAATACAGATGTTTAAAACAAAACAAAACAAAAACCACCCTTACAGACCAGAGTGAACAAACAATTCTACCTAGTCAAGAAAATTACAGAAGAGTTCTAAAAGAGCTGGTTTTGAAGGATGACTATGGTTTGGTCAGTGGGGAATGGCTGAGAACAGTGTACAATACAGAGTATCAAGGTGAGAAAGTGTGAGTGTGAGAAAACAGTAGGGGTCACTGCAGCAGGGGCAGAGAGGGGAAGCTATGGAGAAAGGGGCGGTAAAGGGACTACAGTGCAGGTTCTGTATATTTATTCATCATTCTACGGGTTATTAGAGAAACTGTGATGTTGGTAGTTCATTTACTCCCTCATGTTTATTTAATAGCAAAAAATAAAATAAAACAAAACTCTTCCTTTGCAGGGTTGAGAGGACCCACAAAGTTAATGGACCAACTATGGCTAGCCCCTCCTCCATTAGTTCATCAGCAACGGGAAACAGACTATGGTGTATGGTGAGAGTTAACATAAAGTAATGCTAAGAGATGTCAAGGAGAAGAGAGCAACCCTGTGGCAGGAGAATTAGGAGTGGGATGGTGAGTTTCTGATTTGGGGAAGAGTTTCTGTGGATGTGATATGAAGACCAGTAACCACCAAAGAGGCAAAACTGGAAAGGATCAGAAAGAGATAGAGAAGCTGTCTTGGAGTACTGCTGATAAACTGGGGACCCTATGGTGATGTTTTATTTGTATTAAAATGTTATTTGTATGTTAATATATAAAGTTGCCCAGGGGTCAGAGCTATTAGCAAGCCATAGGAAATCCGGGCAGTGGTGGCACATGCCTTTAATCCCAGCACTTGGTAGGCAGAGCTAGGTAAGTCTCTGTGTGTTCAGGGATACAGTCAGCATTGGATACACATGCCTTTAATCTCAATACTAACCATAGAAGACCTGGAGGTCTATACAGACAGGCGGTGACGAGGCCGTCATGTGGTTGGGTTTACAACCAATGAGAAGGCAGAACAGAAAGTCTATATAAAGACTTTAACACAGGAAATAGCTCTCTTTTGGAGAGGTAGGACCACCGCAGGAGGAAGGGTAAGGTTTTTGCTCTTAGCTCTGACCTCTTGGCTTTCTTCTTTGCATTGGTTCTGTGTTTGTTATTTAATAAGATGGTTGGTTACATCTACAGGTCCCAGCTTGTTCTGGGTTGTCAAGTTACAGATACTGTTGTGACTGAAGATTGGGGAACCTCTGAGGGGTAGACCCCAGTTGAGAAGGGATGATTTCTGACTGGGACAGACTGATTTGCTGAGGAAGGCTGGACATCCTCTTGATTATGCAATGGGGGATTCAGGCCTAAGCTTAGAGAATACGTCCATTCTGGGTAGGAAGACCCAGAAGGCCAAGCAGAGGTGATGGGCAGAATTGTGTATAGTCCGGGCTAGCACAAGAGCAAGGAAGGCATAAAGAGGAGGAGCACAAAGACCTGAAACTTGTGAAGGCTTCATGCTTAAGGATAGGAAGAAAAAGAGACCCAGTGTACTGTGAGAGCAGAGGTGTGTGTGTGTGTGTGTGTGTGTGTGTGTGTGTGTGTGTGTGTGAGAGAGAGAGAGAGAGAGAGAGAGAGAGAGAGAGAGAGAGAGAGAGGAAGTGCTCTCGTCAAAAAGTAGCAATGGTGAAGTTAACCATCGATTCCACAAGTGGGAAATGTAGCCCAGTCTGCCAATGGTCTCATCATACAATTTTCCTGACTCTTCTAATAACAAAAACCACGGGACTTTAGCTGGGTGCAAGGCTTCCAGCTGAGCCTGCATTTCTTGGTCTCCCTTCTATTTGTCCATGAGACTCAGTTCTACCTACTGGGCTAAGAATCAAACAGATACATGTACCTCCTATATCAGACTACTGAAGTTACAAGGCACATCCTCCCCTACCTACTGAAGGCATAAAGACATGAGCCATCTTCAGTTCTGTGAATAAGGACCACCTCTTAAGGATGACAGCTACAAAAGGAAGAAAACCAGGTCCCCCACAGTAACACTCCTCACATCCAGGTTGCTATGAAGGACAAAATTCACTGTTTTTCTTTAAGTAGCAGTTATTTTGGTCTTTGTTGTGGGAGTAAGAACTTTATCCTTACTGAGATGTAGAAAGTAAAATTGGTGAAGAAATGACTAATAAACTCTCAACATTAGAAAGGAAAGTAGAAGAAATGGACTAACAGTGACCAGGTGAAACAAGGCAAGAAGATGTTCTTAAAAAAAAAAAGTCAATGATAGTGGCTGGAGAGATGGTTCAGCAGTTAAGAGCATTTGCTGCTTTTCTAAGAGGTCACAAGGTCAGTTCCCACCACCCACATGCGATGTTCATAATCCCCTGTAACTCCAGCACCAGGGGATTCAATGCTGTCTTATGGCTCCATGGACACTGTACATGTACACACACACACACACACACACACACACACACACACACACACGCACACGCACGCACGCACGCACACACGCACGCACACGCACATACATTCTTATAAACTCCACAGTCTTATAACCCTCATCATGTTTTCAGTCTATCCCTATTCACGGCAAACCTATCCTTTCAGATACGAGCCTTGGTCTTTAACAGCTGAGCCATCTATTGAACCTGGATGACATTTCTTTAAATGTGCAGAAGTAGACCTAAATTTATTGCAGACGTGATAAGGAGATTTTCTTTTCTGCGTTTATGACAAGCCTGCGTTTAAATTAGGTCCATGAGGGCCCTTACTGTTTGTGTACTTACAGAACTGTTTTCAACTATGACAGGGAAATTTAAAGTTTTGCCAAATAACTAGTGGTTGATTATTTGTATTTTAAAGGGATTCCTTCAAATTATGAAGGATTTTAGTGGTCAGGTATATATATATCCCTACATAATGGAAGGCTAGGGAAAAGAAAGTTGACTTCTTACAAGTCACTGGTATGGTTATGAATATATATCAGTAAGGAAGCAAAATTAAATAAGTAAAAAACTGGTTATCTGAGATTTTTCCAGGGAAAACTTTACCTTGTAAAAACATGGATTCTTGTAGCACTGTTCTACAATCAAGGGGCCTTAAGTAGATGGAGGGATGACCTTGGTAAGTCCTTGCTCCTAGAGCAACATAACCAATATGGTGCTGTGGGATAATGCTTTTGTACACTGGTTTAATAAAATGCTGATTGGCCAGTAGCCAGGCAGGAAGTATAGGTGGGGCAAACAGACTAAAGGAATGCTGGGAAGAGGAAGAGCAGAGTCAGGCATCACCAGCCAAATACAGAGGAAGCAAGATGTGAAGGCAGAACTGAGAAAAGTATCAAGCCACATGGCTAAACATAGATAAGAATTATGGGTTAATTTAAGTGTAAGAGCTAGTCAGTAATAAGCCTGAGCTAATGGCCAAGCAGTTATAATTAATATAAGCTTCTGAGTGATTATTTTATAAGCATGCCATGGGACTGCGGGGGCCTGGCGGGACTGGAGAGAAATGTTCTGGCTACAATAGGGAGCTCTGAGAACAGCCTTTGTGATCACCTAACCCACCCTGGATCTCTGTTTTCAAGGCTGTGGCAGTTGCATAATTAACCATAATAGCTTCAAGGAATATACACAAAACAAAACCCTGTTGGTCTTCAGCTGGAACTAAGAAAACAAAATATGTAACTCTGTTCTCCCATGGTGTAAATTATAGCCATGCATATAATGAAATTTCTTATTTGCATTGCCCATAAAATTGACAAAACTTCTTGTTCACTCCTTACTGGCCCATTGTGGGTTTTTTAAATGGTACTTTTAAAGTTTGCATTGGCTCAGGGTAAAGCATTTGCAGGGACTTTATTCCTGGAGTCCTGGATCCCCTGGGTCATCTTCACCTTTTGCTAACTCATAGCTCACTGTGTGGTTTGTGTGCATGTTTGGGGAATGTCTGGAGATATCCTAACTGGTGAGATGTTTTAGAAGTAAGGATCCATGGGACAGGCAATTAAACAATCAAAAAAGTAAAAACAGAAAATGAGTGGAGAATAGGTTATAGAGGCAGCAGTAAAAATTTTAGGTTACCTTCTTGCAGTTGTTATGCATGTGACTGGATAATATTTGGATTTAATGGATGGAAAAAGATATGTACCAACAACCCAGGAAGTGTTTGAATGTTAACAGATGCAGATACAAAAGTACATGAAAAGGTAAAACCAATGCAAAGTTGCCACTGAGTATGAAATACAGTCTTGGTGAACTATAATAGTCCACCAAATGTAATACTGCAGAAACACGAGCCCAGAAAACACTTTTGTGTGTACATCCTTGATTAAAAATAGGAGACCTTCAAGATGAACATTAGTATTTTGTAAACAATAACAAAACTGGGAGAGTGATAATGTACACATTTGTCAAAGTCTAAAGGGCAATGAAAACTCCTCCCATTCTGAATCTCCTCCCATTCCTGTATCAAATCTTGGTTTGAAACAATTTCCAATCTCATCCTTAAAAACCGCAAGAGCAAAAGTGATGACCATTATCTCAAAATTGCACTGGTCTTAGGAAAGCAGAAAAGTCATTTCCAGAAATAATGATTTCAAGCTAGAAGAAATGAGGGTTAACGCTTAGTTCCTGCTTCATCCCAATACTCACATTTGATTGGTTCCCTGTGCAGTAAGCATCTGGCCTAATGGTGCACAGCAAATTAATGGCATAGTGAAGGGGAGAGATTTTGAGATCTGATCTCTGAATAGATCATACTACTGAGCACTGTCTGAAGTCCGAAGGACTTCATTGCGGGATAAGCGTCACCACTGGGGGCTACACAATGACATAGAAGCATTTGTGCTTAGACATGGAAACATGCTCTTTCATCTAACACTAGCTTAAATGTCAAAGAAAAATTAAAGCCATTAATATACTACCATGCAGTAAATTGCATTTCTTTCTTTCTTTCTTTTTTTTTTTTTTTAATTTTTCGAGACAGGGTTTCTCTGTGTAGCTTTGTGCCTTTCCTGGAACTCACTTGGTAGCCCAGGCCAGCCTCGAACTCACAGAGATCCGCCTGGCTCTGCCTCCCGAGTGCTGGGATTAAAGGCGTGCGCCACCACCGCCCGGCGTAAACTGCATTTCTAATGACACAGTTAATAGGATAAACCATGTGCCCAGGGAATCCGCCCTCTATTCTTAACCACAGGGTTTACGAGTTTAATGACATAGCAAAATTGGACATTTTAATACAGCATTTAGAGAGTGCTCTAGCTTTAGGAGGGGGAGTTGCCAGCTTGCTATGGAGGCACATGGGTCTCAAGGTTGTATTAGTCTAATGCATATTCATGAAAACCATACTAAGGAGAAAAATAAGTAAATATTCTGTTACCTAAAATTAACCTCAAGTGCCTTAAAGTAGTCCCAATTCTTTCATTTCATTTGGAAGCAAGGTATAAACATTTACTTCTGGGTCTTTCTCTTTGAAAATACTATTATTGATTAATCTTTTCCAGTAACTTCTTGAGTTTCAGTTGGCCTTCAGACACATTTAAAAATCAAGTGATCTCAATTTCTTGTGATGAGATTCCCAAACCACAATTCTTCCCCCAATAGTTACATGATATCGAGCTTTCATTTGGCTATGGGTTTTGTTTTTTAAGAGTGCCTTTGAACAATTCTTGTGAGTGATGTCCTATTGCTGCATGGCATTTAGTGTTACAGAGATTTAATTCCTTTATGGGAAAACTGTAATCAAAAATATAATATCAAATATCATTAAATAAGTGTCAACAAAGCAATCATATTACTTCTAATGTCATTATAACAAGTCAACTTAAGTTAACTTGCTTATTTCACATTACTGAATACGTCTATTAAAAGCCTAAAAGCTAAACTCCTTATCATAAGGAAGAAAATTTTTTTTAAAGCCTTCATAAGAAAATCCTGGATAATCAATTTAATTGCTTGAATGGACATGCTAAAATGTCTTTCATGGTAGAGTTTTCTCAGCACGCTGCTTCCAAAAATCCTTCCCAAACCATCCTTAAAGTTCAGAGATGTTTTAGGCTGACACTTAGCTGGTGATCCATCTTTTCAGAGCATGGCTGCAATGAAGAGACCCTGGAAAACTGCTAAATGATCAGGGAAGGCTCTTGGGAACTCGTGCCCCTGGGGAGGTGCTGTTTTACAGAGTGTGAAGCAAGCAATTCCCCAAATGTACCCAGGAAACACTGCTGCCAATGCCCATGCTGGGAATCGGAGAAAAAGCCACTCTGAAGGATGACTGGACACCACCACAGCAGAACCACAGACAGTTTGGTCTCACTTCTGTGAGTGTGGGGGCAGGGCGTGCTTTAATTCAGAATACAGTTCAAGACTTCTACAGATCGGTTAATACAAAAAGCAATTAGTTACCCTCTGTGTTGTTGTTTGTCTGCTTTGGACCATTTTTAGGCTTCAGAGATAATTCATTAAGAAGTACACTGAAAATCTGAGTAGAAAATTCCTAAGCAAAGGCTGCATGTTCAGAACTTCCTGACTGGTGCCCGGCAGCCTGGTCAGATTGTGGAGATGGCATGACTCAGTAATGAACCAGTAGTCACCATAGATCAAGAAGAGGAACTTCACTCTTCTAGTCTCAAAAAGACTTTATTCCATGAAAGTTAACTGAGGTTCCATTACCTAGGGTGAGAATGCAGATTTGGGAAACACTGAAAATCATTGTGTCCTTGTGTTGGAACCCTCCAGAATCCTCTGCACTCACTATGAAATGCAGTTACGTGTCAACCATGCTACCTTGCGGTGTTGCAGGTCCGTCTCTGCTTCACTTTATCTGCATCTTGAGTTCTCAGATTTTACACATCTAAAATTCCTTTCTTTTTCAGACGGCATCTCAATAGAAACTCAGGTTGTCCTCAAAACTCACAATCCTCTTGCCTCGGTCTCCTATACTAAGACTATAGGTATGAACCTCATTGCCTTGCTTGAATACACTCAGTTTTAACTCTTTTCTTCCTGAAGAGGTAAAGCTGGGAGATGTGCAGATAAATATTCTTCTTGTTGCTTTAAGGCATGGTCTCATGTTTTACCCCAGGTTTGCCTGGAACTCACTTTATATCCTAGGCTGGCCTTGAACTCATGGCCATTTCCTTCTCTAGACTCCCATGTGCTGGAATTATAGGTGTGGTCATGCATACCCGGCTCCAAGATTAAAAAAAAAAAAAAGGAGTTTTGACTTCCTTTAGAAGAAAAAAAAAGGAGTTTTGACTTCCTTTAGAAAAAAAAAGGGGGGGTGTCTTTTAAAAATATTCCTTGAGTACATATTTAGAGATTTAATAATATTGAGTCAAATTCTCTAAATTTTCAACTTAAAAAGAGTAGTGTAAGGCAAAACATATTAGTGTACATTGTCTTCATATATCAATACTCTCAAATGTGGCATTTTTTGCAAATTAGATAACAGATACACTCATAGTGGAGTTTTAGATCTCAATGCAGTATAGAAGCTACAACTAAACAATCTCTCTTGCTTTGTAGAACCTTCTACCCCTTTCTCTATCATCTTGAAAAACAGTCTCATACCTGTTCTCGGGAGTTAGAGACAAGACCTGTTTGAAGTTTTAACCCTTGGCACCCTTTATGGAACCATGGCAGCCTGAATGCCACAGTCAAGCAGAGATACTTTCTTTCTGATAAACAGTATTAAAATCTCTCTCTCTCTCTCTCTCTCTCTCTCTCTCTCTCTCTCTCTCTCTCTCTCTCTCTCTCACACACACACACACACACACACACACACACTCACTCACTCACATAGTACTTATGTTCAGAGCTGATTTTTTTTCTTTTACTCCCAACTAATAAAATCAGGAGACTGCAAGGAGGCCGAGCGGCACACAGTTTGATGTCCTCAGCAGGATGCAGGGGGTCCGAAGTGATGCAGTAAATCCAGCGCGGGGCTTCAACACTGTGTGAAGTGTGGCCTGAGCTGGGGAGATTTCCCTTTGATGCAAATGCAGTATATTAATGGGAACAGCATTCACTTTTATTTGTCTGTACTGTCTGCCACAGCAAAGCTGCCTCATTTAGCTTGGGCCAACATGAAAATACACAGAGAAGCAATCTGTTGCAAATTAGCACAACTCGCCTTTCATTTACTAGCTAGTAATTGGAAGGGGTTAAGAGAACGGAGCTTATCAGATCATGTGAGTGTATCTTGCCCACAGGGGCAGCAAGCTTTCCCTGAATTTCTCCGGGAACCCCGAGGCAAGAATCCTTCTTGGATGGTGACCTGATGCAAAGGAGAACACTGGCACATGTGAAACAGGCATGCTTTGGAAGACTTGGAAAGACGGACTGCTCCGGAGGCATTCGTGCCTCCTCCAACCTTACCTCTCTTTAGATAAGTTCTTACTCTCCCGTTTCCAAATGGTCTTGAAGTCGCTGCAGAACTCAAACCACACCATAAACACATAGCTTGGGGTGATCTCCTTCTCTCCAGTCTTCGGCTTCATTCCAAAATATCCCACCGTTGTTTCAAAACTGCAGAAGGTAGAGGGGAACATGCAAGGGGTAAGTAACTGTCAACACCAAAACCCATTAGGGTGATGAGAAGGGATACTGTTGGAAGCTTCCCGCATGACTCTTCCCTAACACAGGACTCAGGGCTCACAGGTACTGGAGCGCACCCTAAACTTTAGGAAGCCTATATAGATCTGCCAATAGAGTCACCATGATTGGGAAAACTACTAGGTACATCTTATCTATGTGAACTGAAGAACAGCACAATTCCAAGGTTACATAACCTAAGCATAAGTTTGTTCCCCATCTTAAGTTCATGTCAGTTTTCTGATCTTCACTCTGTATTTAATGACTACATGTCAGATTATGACATATTGACTGCTCCAATAATTGTCAGTTAGATGGCCAATTGGGAACAGAGAAAATTGGGAAGCTTCTGTCCTCTCTGTGTTCTGGCATGCTCTGGTTCCTGGCTCCATCACTTGGCATCTCACTCTCATTTTCTCAAGGGTAGAATAAGAAATTTACACTATATGGCCTTTAAAAGAGCTACATTTTAAAACTTGACCATAAGACAAGAATATCAACCACCAACATACAAAAACAGACATAACTGTGAGCCTAGCAAGGTTAGATGAAAAAAACAATCTCCAGTCAGACTAGAAAGGAGCTCAGACTTTTCTACAGTAGGCTCTTAGAGAATCCTGTGACCTGCCCCATGAAGGCACACTGCCCACGAGCCTGACTGGGCCTCCCAAGCAGCCCTTCATGGAGGCAGTAGCTTTGTAAGGATTTATAGCTCTGAACTCCGTCTTTTTCCCCCATGCCCTCACCCACCCCAAGCTTCACAGGCTCATTTGCCAAGAGCAAGAACTCTTAAACAGCCCCCTTTCAAGGGTGTTGGAAACTAATCAAAGCAGGAATGGCCAGCCAGGTTTATTACTCAATGCTCTATCATCTGCTCAGGCATGGTGTTTTTTGTGGCCATCCTGAATACTGAGTTTCTAATGGGACTCTATTCAGTGGTGATTGTAAAACCCCAAAGCCCTGTGACTATTATGGAGCATACTTTCATCTCCTCCTCAGTTATTGGGCAATATGTATCTCATAAGATTTTATCACATTTCACAGATGAACTGTTAATTGATTCCATGGCTACGATTAGGTGAGATCCAAGCTGGAGCTGCTGCTCCAAATCTCATAAATCCTGTGTGCTTCTGTAAATAACAAATCTGTTTTTAATGCAAATTAAAACTACTGGCCAGGGAATTTGGCCCCTAGTTATTAAAAGTAAGTGGAGAAAAGCAATGATGGCAGTAATATCTGAAGGGACTTTCTGATAATTCCAAACACACATATTTTGGAACAAAACCAGTAATCAAAGAAAGTAGCAAAGTCAACTCTTACCCCAGACATAACACCCATACCTACAGCTGTCAAAATACTGATAAAACCAGATGAGTATTCTGCATCATATACCTTTACTTCATTCAACATGGAATTTACATTGTAATATGAAGCTATGCAGAGAATTATACAACCAATAGAGGCAGGCTGTGGATTTCCTACTGAGGTATTGGGTTTAGAACTAAAGAGACTGGGCAGGTTAACATTTCCAATAGTCTCATTCTTCAGATGAGACAACGGAGGCCTGGGAAGACTGAATGACCTCATCCACTGGCAGACTTGAGTCTCTAATCAGGTTCCCAACTCCCTGTGAGATGCATGTCCTACTCTCCCCTTAGGTTGCTCATGGGCACTGATACAGGCAACTACCAAACAAGACAGTCACTTCCTCCCATTTCTCTTTTGGATTCATGGATTACACATGGATCACCCCAGAGGGGCACACCATCATTTCTCCTCTTTCCTTGTGTTCACTTTATATACAGAAACAGAGTTATATGTATGCAGACATAGGAGAGAAAATTTTTCACTTTGTATTCAGAGGAACTCATTAGCTTCCTATTCCATACTAGGATGTAGTGATGAGCATACATGAATAATTGCTGCGATTCCTCATCATGACAACACCTCCACGTTATCTGGAGTCCACATTTAGACCTACTAGACATTGGTGCAGTCAGAAGTAACAGTGGTTCTGACGTTTATCACAAACATGTCAGTCCCCTGGGGGTTTCTCTTTTCCCAACTCTGTCTTCACAGCCTCAGTCCGTGCGTGCGTGCGTGCGTGCGTGCGTGGTCATGGTGGTGGTGGTGGGGGGCATTGGGAAGCCCTGTTTGACTCTGTCAGAGGGGTTGAAAATGAAAAGACATGCTGCATTTCAGCATGTTTTCCCTACATGTTTTGGGAACATAGGCAGCAAGTGACTGTTTAGAAGAAGCAAGTAGAGTCCAAGGTATGCTTTAATGATAGTGCTGTGATACTGACAGACACTCGCTCTGAGAAGGTGCCTCATTTGATCTCAATGTGCCCCTTCTATTTATAAAAAGGCTTGGAGCTACACTATGAACCCACCACTACCTGATAATGTCCAGACTATTGCCCTACCCAGTCAAAATGTTCATCCCAAAAATTCAGTTTTGGTTCACAGAACACTGCACTGAAAACTTGACATTTGGACAAGAAAATCATTGATATTTAATTCCCGGGGCAATTTTCTCCAATAGACAGCAGACAAAGGATGCTGTGCTTTTTGAAATGTCCAATTCTCAGCACACAACTTCCAAATAGTATTCTACTTAAAAAAAAAAAAAAGATAATGTCTAATCATATGTTTTGTTTTATACCAACGTATTTCATCTCATTTTAAACTAGTCCCTGATCTCTTCCATCACATTTCCTTGTCTGGTCCACATCCTTTAAATTTGGCCAAAATTTTTTTTTTTTTTTTTTAAGGGCCGATGATGATTGTATCAAAGAGCCCAGAGCTAAGCAAACTGCTCTACACTTAGTGTGGAGATGCCAGAGCGGGACACATGCCCTTGCTGTTTTCTCATGCGTGCTTCCAGAAACTGCTTAGGAAAAGCAAATATCCCTTGGCCTCAGAGTAAATTGTTTCTCTTGAGAATAAAACATAAGAATTTACTAAGTCTCACACGAATATTGCAACACTGACCACAGCCTCCTTAAAGAGTGCAAGCAAACACCCGTGGTTTCTACATTAAAGATGAGATCTAACATATTTCAAGTGTGACATGAAAGCTAGCCTACCTTCACCACAAAGTCATGGAAAATGCTGACAACCAGAAGTTATGACTCCTCTTAGCATGCCTAATGCACAGCAGCAGCCCAGGCCTCTCTAAGATGGGCCCCCTGCCCTTCAGCAAAAGTCTTGAAAAGGGATTAGGAACTTGACAAGCACCCCGGAAGCTGAATTGCTGCTTGGCCTGATACCAGCCTGCCCTTGTTGATAGCCTCTTCTCTGAGTGCTGAGTGTCTCTGACACTAATTTTACACACCAAGGAAAGAAAGCGTAATGTAAGGGTAAGTCCAACAGAGGGGAGCCAAAATCTAAAAGCACAACCGTGTAATTGTCTTAGTTTTCAACAATTATCATGATAGGATGATGCTCATGATTCAAGAACATGTCTACACTTAGAAAACTACACGACTGGCCTTCATTTTGCTTTCATCGGCATCTTAATTTTGTTGGCAGATTACAGCAGGAAGCAGGACTAAATGTTGGCACCTGTCTCTGGGTTTTCAGAATCGTGGCTAGAGTGAAGGAAAAGGACCCATTCCTAGTTTATGCGTTCTTACATTCATAACTATGAAATTATTCTCATCTATTTTGTAAAGCTTATTTTTTCCCCCTTATATGCTACTTCCTACCCCTGTTCCCTCATTGAATTATCTGGAACTTTTAGAATATTTAACAGTCAAGGGTACCTCAGGCCTCTCTCCTGAATGACTCAATATACTAGAATGGAGGTACAACCAAGGGGCAACTGAGGTGAACTAATTAAGAGATCCTTCCCCCAGGGATTGGTATAGACGGATTCTGGGTTCCACCAGGTGAGGTGATGGCTCACCTTCTGGTGTCTACTGAGAGAATCAGGAGTTAAGAAGAGGGGTTAGGCTCAAAGGAAGAACCCTAGGGTCTCTTCTGACTTCTGAGGGAGTTTTTGTCCATAGAAGGTATCCCTCTTTCTGCCTGTCCCTTGTCTATAAAACCCTCTACCATCTGAGAAAAGAAACTGAAGCCAATCTCCTAGCTATTTATGGGAGTGGTCTAACCTAGTTATGATACTAAAAGAAAGTTAACTCTCTTCCTAACTTCCATGAGGTGGTTCAGGAACAGAGTAGGAAGGAGAGTCAAATGGATGGAACAGAATCATGACCTATGTGATGGGAGGGGCATCACTTCTGGCTTACTATTCATAGATGTTTCAACAGACAGGATCCAAGGACTAGCTGTTCAAACACAATCCAAGTGAGATGAATTAGTCATAAATGGTCAAATGGCACAAGACTCTACAAAGAGGTAGGAAATAGAGCAATGCTGCCCAGGCCTTGTAGAGGAAGGGCTGAGATGAGGAGTTAGTGCTTCACAGTTTCAGAGTTTTGGATGGAGTTCAAGAGAAGATAGTTGCACAGCAATGGGAATATCCCTTATGATTATAAAAATAAAGGATGTCTAGTCAGAAAGAACTGAGTCCAACTCAGAGCTACTTACCTTTTCTGTGCATTCTCCAAGTGCATTTCTTCCATTTTATGCTCTTTTTTGGCTGTGGAAGAGAAATAATAATGAATAAGCTATTTTCTTACATAATAACCCTTGTGTAATCATATAGCTTTGATCACATCAATTCATTATTACAGGAATTCAAGAGTGCATTTGAGTCACATGCCTGGAGATCATGTTCAAAAACATTGCCTTCTTGAGCATGGCTGTAGCTAGCCACAGTCAAATAACTCTGTTTTGTCTGGAACACCCTTGAGAATGAAAGGGAATGATAATAATTATAGCTGGAAAAATACATAAATTGGAAAAGTTCTGATAGATGTGGTTACTTGAGGTATAGCTGGCCTCCTCATGATCCTTACCATAGGCCCATTGTGCTCTCTCTCACCCCCAAACATAGTAGAGTAGTGTCTGCAGCAACTCTGCTGGAGTTCCAGAGCAAGCACAAGAATCCTTGCACAGTTTTCCTTCCATTCACAAGTTCAGTCTAGGGGAACCCATGAATGTTTGTCTCAGATCAACATTTTGTAAATGCATTAGGAAAGAAATGCGTAAGATTACTGTGGAAATTAATGACACTGAGATACAATATGAATCTACAGATGAAGAGTTCATGTTCTGGGATTCTTTAATAAGGAAATTTCATTCTAGGTATTTTAAATTTTTTTCTACTTTGAAGATGATATTATTATGTATGAAAATAACATTCATACCTTTAAAATACCCAGAAAAAAATAAGTAGGCCACAGCATAATCTATGGGCAATCTAAGATGACTTTAAATGAATGAACAAAAAGTCTGTCATAATAATCTCTATTGAGATACTTCATGAAGGGTATTAAAGGATTTACAATATTAGCATTGTATAAAACTTGGGTCTGCCACTTACTACCTTTGTGTGGGACTATGGAGAAGTTACTCATGACCAAATGCTTAATCATTGCCTCATCTGCCCTCCAAGAACAGCCATAGTAATCACTGTCAAGGTTAAATGAGATAATGCAGGTACAGGGCTTAGCACACAACACATGCTCCCTCCATGACATGACAGCATTTATTAACACCTCATCCTCATTTTCTTTGTCACTCATTCAGAAATGGGTCCCCTCCCCGATATCATACTTGACATAACTTCTAAAGTGTTCATAATGTCCTAGGAGGCCCTGGCTCCTTGGAGATACCATCCTTTCTTTCCCATGTTCATTTCTGTGTGGCCAGATGAGGTTTGAGCACACTGAGTGCATCTGAGACTCTTTGCCCCTGCAGTTTCTCTCCCCTGGAGTACCCCGCTTGGACTCTACATAGCTGTCTTCCTCCTTTCATTCAGGTCTCAGCTCCAATGCCAGCTTCTCTGATGGGTCTCACCACAGAGAAGAACATCCATTCCCATCTCTCATCCCCAGGTCCTCCCTCATGGTCTCTTCCTTTTTGCTTTACTTCCCCACCCATTGCCTCTATCTGCCCAACAGATGAGACTACTCCTAATACCATATCTGCCTATAATACCACAGTATAATGTAAGCTCCACCAGAATAGTGACTTCACAGTTTTGTTGCTTTCTGCTGTAAGTCCAAATGTGGTATTGAGTTTTTATACACATCAGTGTATATATTGGTCATGAAGTACTTAAAAGGAGAAAGACTGGCTTTCCTAAGCAAACAACTGAATATTTAGAATATAAATATAAACTAAATATTGTGGGATAATGTGGTATGTCATTACTATGTACATTATTTTTCAAGTAATAAAATTGCAACAATGTTAAATAGTCTGGCTTTTATAAGTGCATCATTTTATGGCGGCTAAGTAGTACTATGGCCCTCCTTTGCTATAAGACTTCCCCATAGTCCCAATAGACATTTCTGTGCATTACTCTGATTCTCTGCCAATCAGATGCTGAGAAATAACCTGAATCTCTCAGGTTCCAAGTGTCCCTCAAATGTGAAACAAATCGAAGATTTTTTTTTCATGTCAAATGATTTTAAACTACATGCATGGCTAAACAGAAGGACAAATTCCTTTGAGCCTTGATGGTCTTCCTAGAGCACCTATGCTGTTCTGTCTGTCATTGGATAGTTTCCAGTTGGCCACATCTATGATGTAGCAAGTCAACTATGGCCAACCTGTCACTACATATGAATTTAGTGACAAGAAATAGTATATGCAAACTGAGTAAACTAGCAGGTAAGACCTTCAACATCACTTCGAATATGGTGACTTGAAAAGAAACAATGTCTGAAAATGCAAAGCAGGTTGTTATTGAGAGGTAACGAACTCCACAGAATCTCTGAGAGTTTGGGAGAAAGGGTTCTAAGGAAAGTGATAAGACCTAGTGCCTTTCATTTTTCCCATGCTAAGGGGCTCTGTACAGACAGAAAGGGACACACTGTGATGTAGATTCTCAACCAGCCTAACATATTTTGCTACCATAAGGAGTGATATTTCTGACAGTGCCACTGACCATTTTAAGTTACCAAATGCTCCATTTAAGCCAAATTCAAATATATTGTTTAGAAAGAAAATGTTTAAAGACTGGATTCATGGACTCAGAAACTAAAATTCCAATATCATTAACAAATAAAGCAATTTGGGGCCAAGTGTAAGAATCTCAGTGATCTCAAATTCGAGCTCTCATTTCTCAGAATTGGAGTTGAAGTCCTGGGGTGGGTAGGTGGATGGGAAATGACAAAGTGATGAGAAAGCTCTGTTCCATTCAAGAGATGGTAGGTGCTCATCTTATTACTGCATCTTCCATATTTCAGAGAGAAGAAAGGATAAGTTAATGTTTAGCAACACTTCATACAGCAAAGAGAATACTCTTGTTGGTCATAGCTTCCTTGGCAACCAGTGACACCAGCCTGAAGCAGCTATCAGCATCTTGAACTAGGTGAGTTCATTCGTAGATTCCATGTGGCCAGACCCTATTTTAAGTGCGTGGGATCTAGCAGAAAGCAGAGCTGCATCTCCACAGAACTTTGACTTGAGTTAGGAAAGAAAGGTAGCTAAACCTGACAGGATAGGGCACACTGTAAGCAACTGTTGGCAACTGGTAGCAGGAGATTTTTTAGAGTACAGATGACACCCACAAAAGGAGCCTTTGTGAGTGAGTTACTGAATTAGTCTAGACAGTCAAAGCTGGAGTACCCATATGCTGGTACTAGCTTCAAAACAGAGGGTACAATATATTGATAATAATGAACCTTGTGAAAATTTTCCTTATCCTACAACTTTAACTAATGTCCCTGGATCTACATATGGAATGTACTTAATCTTCTACTAGGCAAAGTCACACGAGTAAGTGGCATTTCAGTGTTTCTAAGTTTTCTTTCCCCCACAATTTAAACTGTGGCATTACTAGTGGGGGTAGGGTGGATAGGGTTCTTAGAAGACCAAGTTTGAAGTTAGAAGATTAAATTGGGGTGGTTTGTCAGCTGGCATCAGGAGATATGGGAAGATAACACAGGGCACCCCCACCTTGCTCCTGGCTCTTGTTTACAAGACTCTCTTTAAAAGCCTATAGGAAGTTAAATATAATTATTTTCCAAATTGGGGGATAAAGTCACAGTTTTTAAGACAATAAAGGTAATTTAAAAGAATTCCAACAATAAGAAGACTCACTTAACACCAATTCCAAACTTCTTATCAAGGCTACACGTCCAGGGGTCTCTAACCTTTTCATACTGCAACCCAACATTGCCATCTACAGATATGTCAGGTTCATGTCTAGCTATGCTGGTTCATTTTTGTGAACTTGACATGAACTAGAGTCACTTTGGAAGAGGAACCTCAGTTGAAGAATTACTTCCATCAGATTGGGCATATCTTGATGAATGATTAATGTGGAAGGGCCCAGCCACTGTAGATGGTGTGACCCCTGGGCAGGTGCTTTGATGCTATTTCAGTAATGACCAAACATCTTTACCAGTAGATTATAAAACTACTTTCTTTGCTTATTCACAAGAAGCGACTCATCTGTTGCTTGAGATTGTAAAAATTCAATCACATCTTTAGACTCTGATTCTCATTCTAATTCTTTTATCTGTCTGCACTACAGTTATTGCCCCCAAAGACTGGAACCTCTCAAAGTCAAACACAGGGGTAGGAATCAACTTCCTCCAAACTCCTGTTAGTGTTGGTATTTTTGAGCTCCTCCTATAAATCACAAATGCTTTTTAAAATAAATCCAGAATGGTGAGTCTTCTCTAGAATGTTTTTCAATTTACCTTGTCTCTATTCACCAGAGGAAATCAGTATGTGTGGTAGGTGTAGCATTACAAAATGAATTTATATGACTTTTTTTTTTTTTTTTGGTTTTTCAAGACAGGGTTTCTCTGTGTAGCTTTGCGCCTTTCCTGGAACTCACTTGGTAGCCCAGGCTGGCCTCGAATTCACAGAGATCCGCCTGACTCTGCCTCCCGAGTGCTGGGATTAAAGGCGTGCGCCACCACCGCCCGGCTTTATATGACTTTTTGTTGTTGTTTTTCAAGACAGAGTAGTCCTGGCTGTCCTGGAACTAGCTCTGGAGTCTAGGCTGGCCTCAAACTCACAGAGATTCCGCCTGCCTCTGCCTTCCAACTGCTCAGATTAAGGGTCTGCCTGGCATAAAATGAGGTTATTAAACAAGACTTAAAAGTCAAACATACTCCTTGATTCATAGGCTGCAGAATGGCTGTTATGTTTATAGGCAAAAAAATAAAAACAAAACAAAACAAACAACAACTGTAATTCACTGTCCATCTCAATTAGAGCTCCTGGCCCACTAGACGTCTTGTCAGTGAGCAATGGCATTTTGAGAGGAACCTTTTTCCCCTCTTCTTTCTGAGCAGTCTCAACAGTGGGCTTAGAATATCCAGCAAACCATGTTGAAAACAGATGTGCTGTCAGCTAAGTGTTCTTGTTCCATTAACGGAACCCAAACAGGAGAATTAGTATCCTTAAGGGTCTAAGGATGTTCATAGTAGAGAAATGGCAAAAAAATTACCAGCTGCATTAGTCCCTGGTGAGTCAGCCTGTGCCCTGAAACCAAGCCTGACCTCTACTCTGCAGCTGTGGAAGTCCTCCAGGACATTTTCTTCTAATATGAAGCCTTTTCATATACATTGGCTGTCTGTTGTTATATGTAACCACTATCCTCATTGATAAGCTAGAACTTCTGGGTAACATGCTGCAGCCTTGATAACATTATTTGCTAATTTAGTTTCTAGATTTATGTCACAGAGATGAAGCTTGCCTTAAACTTTTCTTCTGTAGCCACGTCTCCTCCCTAAGCATTCAAAGAATAGAGGATTCGCTGGTTTGACTTCCTATCTGGGTCACTAATATTTGTATGTTCACTGGATTAGCACTTTTAATTTCCTCTGGAGTGTTTCCTTTGCATCGTCTGGTTGGCTAGTTACTTGGTGCAAGAGACCTAACTTCTTTCTGTCTTGTGCTCTGACACGCTTTCCTCATTCTACTGTGTCATTCCTAGGTTGAGATGTGAAATGAGGGGCTCTTCCTTTCCCTTGACCACCCAGATGCCACTGTAGGGTTATTAACTGGCCTGACTGTGTCTCCAGGAACAGAAGGAGAAGAAATGGCCAGTTGGTGGAGCAGACAGAGACACACATTTATGGAGTAGGTTTCCAGTCTTACATAGGCAGAGTTTATGGGCTCCAAAACAATTGGGTCGGTAACACCAAAAAACACTCCTGAGGCTGGAGCAATGGCTCGGCAGTTCAGAGCACTTCCTACTCTTGCAGAGTTCAGTTCCCAGCACCCAGGTTCAGTGGCTCACAGCTGCCTGTAACTCCAGATCTAGGGGGTATGATGCTCTCTCCTGGCCTCTGTGGGTATTCACACTCATGTGCACATACACACATACACACACACACACACACACACACACACACTAAACAAACAAAAACCTAAAAATAAATATAAAAGAAAAAAATCCCTGGTCACAGATAACCATAATACATATGATAACAAAGAAAAATACAAAATATTACACAAACCTAAATATGACAGAAGGAGACACATGAGCAGATGCTTTTGGGAGGATGGCAGTGTTCCCCAGTAAGGCAGGGTTGCCCTAGACATTCCATTTGTTTAGATGCACCCATGGCTCCTTGAGTTGGGGATGGTCATTACAACATTTCAGAAAAGTATTTTTCTTTTAGGATATAAGATCCACAACAGACTTTAGTAGATGAGAATTTTGCTTGTCATTACTTAAGGTTAGATCAAGTATGTTCTACAGGAAATGCCAAAATTTTCCCACTTAACAATGGAGCCCTGATCCCTCCCATCATTTTATGTTAATGCTCTGACAAGTCATTTTGTTCTTATTTAATCTTCAAGAGAGAAAGTGATTTACTGTTTTACAAATATCTAGGAGTCAAGAGGGGAGAGGTAAGACAAAATGTGCTTAGGATTAATCTAAACTTTTTGCAAGTTAATGACCATTGAATTCTGTGCTATCTAGCTTGATTAACTGGACCATGTTCCATATATCACAGAAAAGATGATAGAGGAGTCTGTTTTCTTTCTCTCTTTCTTTTTCTTTCTTTCTTCCTTTCTTTTTTTTCTTTCTTTCTGTAAGATGAATTGTTAAACAGTCTTATTAATAAAAAAAAACCAAAGCCAGATATTAGGGTAGATTCTGAAAGATCAGAGGAATAGGACAAACCAAAGCCAACCTCACCTTATTGATCCTCAGCTTCCAAAGAGACCCACTTCTTGTATACCCTCGCCTGTATTTCTTTCTGTTCTGCTCATTTCTTCTCTCCGCCCAGCTACATCACTTCCTCTTCCTGCCCAGCTCTGTCACTTCCTGTCTGTCTGTACAGACCTCCAGACCTTTATGGTTAACTAGTATTGGAATTTAAGGCATGTGCCACCACACCTGGCTCTGTTCCCAGAGTGGCCTTGAACTCACAGAGATCCAGAGGGATCCCTGCCCTCCTGAGTGATAGGATTAAAGGCATGTGCTACCATTCCTGACTTGTATGTCTAATATAGTGGCTGTCTTTTTCCACTGATTCTTGTATAATATTAAAGGGACCAGCCTTAATACTGTACATCCCAGAGGCTCAGGAAAGAGAACTACTAATGGCGAGGACTATTTTCAGAATCTCAGCACACCAAGCTCTATAGTCCACTTGCCTTAATTCCTCTAGCATAACATCCTATATACACAGCTTCAGTTCTGTTCTCATGCCTAGCTCCTTTCTTGCCTGATTTCTCTCTATACTTATCTACTGTTCCCTCTAAGTTCTATCTTAATTCTCTCATCTTAATTCTGCCTCATCTAGGTCCTTTTCATCTTGTTCTTACCCAGCTAATACTTCCCCATCTGATTCTTCCTCATCTTTCATCTTGTCCACACGTACTCTCCTTAACCCTCTCCATTTTCCATGTTCTCCCTAAGTCTCCCAGGAATCCAGTTATAAACCCAAGCAATAGCAAGCTCCTGGTTGAGCAAGGTCACCAGGCTTGAATTCCACAGGATCATAAAGGCAGGTTAGAATTTTCCTCAGGCAGTGACCACCAAGCTTCCAGGGTCAAACGGAGGGGTGATGGTGATAAGAATCACATTGAGGGGCAGTAATTGTTAATTATCATTTGCAACCCAAAAAGGAAGTGACTAATGGGGAAATGAATTAACTAAAGGCTAAATTTGGGTAATATCTAAGAAGAGGGATCTTCTATGCTCCACTATAGTCTTAAATGTGATTGGTAGAAAATGTTAAGAATCTGTAAATTACAGGTCGGGCGGTGGTGGCGGCAGCGCACGCTTTTAATCCCAGCACTTGGGAGGCAGAGGCAGGCAGATCTTTGTGAGTTCAAGGCCAGCCTGGTCTACAGAGTGAGATCCAGGAAAGGCGCAAAGCTACACAGAGAAACCCTGTCTCGGAAAAAAAAAAAAAAAAATCTGTAAGTTGCTAGGTCAATGGGAGAAAATAGAACTGCCTTCTTTTTTCCTGTGGCTCCTATCTGTCCAAGCTATCTGCCGTTTTTTCTGCAGGGTAGGGAAAAGCGTGCTCAGTTGCTAGGCAACCTATGCACAGCTAGATGCCTCTGGTGATAGTTAAAGGGAGATCTGGAACTAGAGGTAAGATTTGGGAAAGGAGGAAGTTAAGCTTAATTGGCACATCCACCAGGCTTTCTCAAACAGGTAGTCTGAACACTAAGTCTGTTCTTAGAGAGTACAGAGGTCTCTCTGACAAGGTACTTTCCTCCATCTGGGGATGGACCTGGCCAGATGCTGCCAATGACGATAATTACAGGGAGGCTTGAACTGGGGTTCTGGCTGTGCATAGCTGTCAGTGCACAAGGTTATCTAAATATTCCTTTAGTAAAGGGGAAATGGTGCCCAATAAATGATGGAAAAACTACAATAGCACACAAGAAACTCATAGCAGGAAACGGCTGATAATCAAAAGCTAAATATCACCATGGCTCCTTGAGCCTCAGCTTGACCTCTGGAAGGTCCTTGGCTTCTTCCAGGTATTAGCTTTGTCATAATCAGCTGAAATCTTACTTTGTATATTTTTGTGGCTTGCAGTATCTGATCCTCAGATAAACTTTATTGGGGGACACAGATAAAATATCACCACACCTTCCTTCCTTCCTTTTTTCCTTCCTTCCTTCCTTCCTTCCTTTCTTTTTCTTTCTTTTAAATATAAGTGTCTTAGAGTAAAAGTTCCTTCTCTAACTTCTAGAATTGCTATCGTAAAAGACAATTATGCCATCATTCTGCTTAATGGTCTCTGTCTGTCTGTCTGTATCTGTCTGTCTATCTGCCTCCCCCACCCCACAGGACTCCAGTACACTTTTGCCTTGCACACTAAGCCTTTCTGACCAGGCTCTTCGCTCTCAACTCTTGCCCAATGTACCTTTTACACTGGACTTCAACATTATCTGGGCTTTCTCTCTAATGTTTTTATTTGGGAGGCAAGTGGCTGCTACTTGTTTTGAGTGGCTCTTCATCCCTTCTATTCCTCATCCAAGCTCCACTGCCAAAATATTTTTTTCCACTTCAGAAATAAAGCTTACAATTTTCCTGCTTAATGAAGCCCTCTAGGCCTCTTCCCACAGTGCAGAACCGGTCTTTCTATTATCTCCAATAGAACCATGTCCATGGCATGGTGCACAGTGCACTTTTGAGATCATCAGCTTCTGGTCTGCCTTTCCTACTCCATTTTGCTTCTTGAGAGTGGCAATCAAGGTTGTTTTTACTTATTTGAAAGATAGGTAAATGGACAGCAGAATTATCCACATTAACAGAACAGATTCCCAGGGAACCATATCTTCCTGAGGACAACAGGGTCTTTCTTGGCAGCACAACGCCCCCCCCCTCTCACACACACACACACACACACACACACACACACACACACACACACTCTCGTTTGCAACAAAATAATAGGAGTAAAGTAGCATCCAAATGGCAGAGTATACTATTTCTATCCCAATATATACTGCTTTCATTTGGAGTCCAAATTTTGCACTGTTTTCACAAGTACAAGTACCATTAGCCTATGAGTTTTCAAAATATACTACATTTTTTTCCTAGGCTTAATTTTGTTAAAGGGGAAGGTTCTATAAATAAGATTGGACAGTCAGAAAATATGCAAACTAAAACCGACAGCATGTAAATATCCCCAAGTCTTGGAACTTTGAATCTCACGCATTCACATGATGGGTGTAAGTGAAGAAGACTGTGGACTCTATTCTAAACATAATAAAGTCATATTTATGAATACTCAGAGAGGGTAGTAAAATGTGAAGTGAGGGGAAGGGATAGAGGTTGGAAGATCTTCCAAGTATTCTTTACACAGTCTATTACACTTTAATATACCATGGTTTATGGACCCAGTGTGGTTGGCATAAACCCACAGGACACACAGTAAAGAAGCCGATGTTTTTATAGCAGTACAGGTGGAGGAGTTGGGCGATGTTAAAGAGGAAACAAGGGGAGCATGCTCTGGCTCATGGGACATCCAAGTGATGTGAACAATGCCTGTCATTTTTCATTTCTTAGGAAATTACCTCTTCATGTGCTTTTCCAGGAAAAAGCAGTGACTTCTGGCAAGCCAGCCTGCAACATGCCAACACAGAGAAAGCCTTGGCCTTTCACACTCGGTTACATGGAACCATTGAGTTAGGGAGGGCTCTTACATCTTACTTTCTTCCTCCCCCTTTTAAAACTCTATTTATTTATTTATTTGTTTGTTTGTTTGTTTAGAGGGAGGGTCTTGCTATGTAGCTTTGGCTGGCCTGAACTCCCTATGTAGACCAAACTGACCTCAAACTCATACAGATCTGTCTGCATCTGCCCCACGTTCTGGGATCAAAGGTGTGTATCACCATGCCTGACTCTCTCGGTCTGTTTGCCCATGAAAAATGATATCGTCTCATCTTCCTGTCTTATTAGTTTTCCTAGTTGTGGTTAAACTAGAAGAATGGTTATTTCTGGTTTGCCACAGGGCTTTCCTTTGCCAGTATCCAGGTACGTGCATAGTGAAGATGACCAGCATGTTATGTGTAAAGTGGTGGGAGGCTGTGTGATGGTTCCCAGAGGGATGTAGATTGATGTCCATGTCCCTTTACACTACAACACCAAGGCTTGGAGCAAAAAGAACGAGGAAAAGGCAGTGTAACTGACACCTTTGAAGAGGGCTCTCGGGTCATAAAGCAAAGAAATAGATAAAAGGAGTTAATCATCTTAATTTTTCTTTGAATATAAAAACCAGTAAATTTGTGTATATATGCCACATTTCCTTTATCCATTCTGTCCTTAGGTATCTAAGCTGGATCTAGGATTTTGGCTCATAACGTAGTACATTGTCTGATGTCCCTACTATTTCCCAAGGAGCTTTGTTTTTCACCGGAATTCTCACATGCTAAGGTGGTATCTAGGACCTGCACTAGACCATGCATTTTCCAAAGGAAAATACATATCAGAGAGAAAGTTCTGAGCTGAAATTTCAGCTTTCACCCTGAATTTCCTGGCTCTTGGTACTTTAAAACAGACCATGGGGGTAAAATTTTAGAATGATCTGGTGAGAGAGGCTAATTAACACTAATGGGAGGCAGGTGGTTGAGTTCTCAGGCAGCTCTTCAATCTCTGTGTTATGCCTCCTCGGACCAGGCCAATACATACCTTAATTAATTAGTATTAATTAAGTGACATATCTTTTACAAAAAAAAGTATTCTCATGTATTTTATAGATACTTCTCCATACTCATATTTCTAAAATATGCCTTCTTACCTGGAGACGAATATACATGAACCATAGCATGAGTGTTGACCCTAGGTAATTTCCTAGGATTTTTGTAGTTCCAAAGTTCTCCAATGTAAGATTTTATTTTATCGAGTATATAACAATTGGAAATTAAACATATATTTATTGGATTTTTCAGTTATAGAATGGTATCCTGCTCCATATCCCCTTCCATCCAACTGTCTCCACCAATGACATCCAAAGAGGGCCAATCTGCTGACTGAGCAATTGTTAAGGAAGCCATCTAATGTAACTGATCAGGATAATCAGTTTGGTGGTGTCAGCACTGATTATTCTGAGAGCTTGCCAAGTGCTAAGATGTGTCAGGGACACAGCTAAAGGATTTAAACAGGTCCTTTAATGTCTACACTGGATAGTAATGGGGACAAAATATCAAATGACTCCTTGACTTTCTAACTCCTGGGTCTGGAGAAGCTGTTTAACTTGGCTAAGGCTTGGTTTTCTATGGAACAATAAGAACTACTTTAGACAGTTGTCAAAATAATTAAGAGACACTGGCAAGGGCCATGGCCACTGCACCTTGCCTAGCACATTCATCCAGTAAATGCCAGCTACTATAATGACTTGTGCCACCCCTGTTCTTTGCTCTATGGAACATTTGCTTGCCCACCATTTCTTGTACTCCAGCAATACTTGTTTGAGCAATGGAGCATCCTGTTGATCCCTTTTGTAACCTGTGCACCCCAGAGTATTTCCCCAAGGTTTGACACACTTAGTATTAGATCCACAAACCCCAAAGCATGCTTGCAAAGAATACTGTGAGAAATGCCATGGAATAATTTAAATTACAAGGGAACAAAGGAATGTAAAATAGTAGACAGGCTGTTGTTGAGATGTTAAAATGTGTGTCATAGAAATGATGCATGATCACAACAATATTCTATCTATTTAAGTATCAGGAGGAATTAAGAAGCCAAATTGTTATGATCTCTACCCCTCCTCTCTTGTTAAAATGGCTTTTGTTTTTCACATGATTTGAGTTGCCTTTTAATGAATTAATGTCATGTAATATAGTTTTAAAAACCACAAACAAACAAAAGATAATATTTGGATGCAGGGGCAGAGTGTACCCAAAAGGGAGTGATCTGTCTAATGTCATAAAATTCATTTGAACAAAAAAGAATCTGCTCTCTGTCACCTGTCTAGCTTTTACTATATCACACTGTTATTGTCCATAGGTCTTGGCTAGAAAAAAACCACAAAACTGTCATATCTTTATAGGATCAAGCAGAAAAATAAGTTATAACTGAAAAATGAGAATCTGCACAAGTAAAATTTAAGTGGATAGTTACCCACACTGAACCCTTTTATTTATATTGAATATACACATGGATGTGGATTTCTACTGTCTCTATAAAACAATCATTCTACATATTTTATGAATTGTCCAGACATGTATCCAATATAAAGAATGATTTCTAGCTGGGGGTATAGCTGAGTAGAGTGCTGGCCTGCATGCATGAGATCCTGGGGGCTTGATCTTCTTTCCCATTCTTAAAAACAATGGCTTTCATCACATTATAAAGCACTAACTAGATTTTTTTAAAGGTGGTATACATGATAAGAAGTTTTAATAACTCAAGACCGATCATTACTAATCCAAAACTAAGAGGAAAAAATCTAACAGGGCATCTATTCCCTTTCAAAGGATATTTCTTTTTCATTTAGATTCATTTACACTAAACCTCGGCTATCTTTGTTGCTTAAAGCATTTTGTTAAATAAGGGAAGCTTTCTTTCTAGAATACAGTTGTTTAGATGTTTAGTCATAACAGCTAGTACACTGCCAAAAATCCCCTGCAAGTAACCACAGAGAACTATTCTGGCTGTAACCAGTCTTTCAACAGTGCCCTGCCCAGTTCACGGCATCCTTAGGAAACCGAATTCAAGGGGCCACAGGAACTCTTAATAAAACAGCTCAACTTTCCTGACACTAAGTGTTGCTTCAAGATCAAAATATCCTCTAAATTACTTTGCTTTCATTTGAACAAGGATTTGTTGTATTGGGGACTGAAATGGGCCAACTAGCAAGGATACCCTAAAAAAAACCCATAACTTTCATAGCTGTGATGTTACTCATAT
The DNA here is from genome assembly GCF_949786415.1 of Peromyscus eremicus. Taxonomy (NCBI): domain Eukaryota; kingdom Metazoa; phylum Chordata; class Mammalia; order Rodentia; family Cricetidae; genus Peromyscus; species Peromyscus eremicus. Next base: position 87,638,011 of record NC_081419.1, on the reverse strand, counting down.
CTAAGAGTGATGAAGGCGAGCAGGGGTTGTTTAGGTAGTATTTCTAGTAAAAGAAAATACTGGAGAAACTGGGATCCATCCCCCAACTACTATGGAGACATTTTCACATTGAAGCATTTTTGATTTGCTCGGCCAGCAGAAGATACACAGATGGCATGTTAGTACAGCTGACCATAACTGGAGCCAGTGCAAGGAAACAAAGAAATGGGGCTTGGTATAAAAGGTGATTGCACTATGTATGTATAAGTGCTGGTGGGAAAGCACTGATAGCAAGCTCAACCCAGCTCCCAGCAGAGGCCTCCAGAGTCGCCTTCAGACAACTCCATCCACTCCCAAAGAAGGCTCTGATGAGAAAAATCTGCACAGCAATGGATAAAAATTGGGTTATGGTAATGATTTGAAAATGGAGTCAATAAGAATGAAGGTTAAAGTAGTGTTTTTTTAAGGCAATCTTTACACTTTTTCCAGATTGTATAATAAGTCCTCATTATAGAACATTTATATATTAACCATGAGAATAAAAGCAGCACAGGATCATTTCCTGAAGTAGTGACCCCTAATAATGTTAACCCAGTTTCATGAATGTAATTATCTATAAGTTCATATTGGTGATTGTTCATATGTATGAAATCATATTAACTCTATAATGCTTTTTCTCCTAACATGCTAAGGTCAACTTTTAATTGAATAATTTTATAATTAATTTATATTGAAATTTAACATCATTGAAAATAATTAGAGAAAATTTCCCTTTTATTCATATGGGCTATGGAACCCTATTCAAATACAACAGTGTGCTAGAAACTCACAAGGATAGCAAAACAATTTTCTGGAAGTATTTCTTAAATGAGACCTTATTGGAGAAGTGTTTAGGTAGGATTATTAAAATATTATCAACTATAATGAGTGCAGATTGATGTGTTTTGATTTAGTTTGGAAATAATACATCTCTTTGGCCTTAGCCTCGACCTTTCTGTTTAGTAGACAAAATGCTTTGGATGTCTACAAGTGATAAAATGGGGTTTAATCCCACAAAATAAGCTATTTTTTCTCATGCTTAATTATTTGATATCTGGGAAATGTAGAGCAAAGAAAATATCCTTTAATGGAAGAGAGAGGGAAGGAGAGAGAGAGAGAGAGAGAGAGAGAGAGAGAGAGAGAGAGAGAGAAATTAAGTTCCGTAAATTCTTAAAATTGAGTGTGAAGCCCCAGGGCCTAGGACAATACCTCTCTCTCACCCTTTAGGAATGGGGCTCTCTCAAACTCTGAGACATGAAAATGTTGCAAATATTAGGTAGACTGGAGAAGCTCGGCTACCGTCTTTAGGCAGGAGCCTGGAGGTAACTGAGCAACCATCATGAAGGTGATTTTAGAAAAAAAAAAAAAAAAAAAAAAGGTGGTAGTGGTGGTGGTGGTGGTTTAGGGGTAACTCCTGAAATGATAGGCCTGAAATATTTTTCTGGAGAAAACCCATACCATCACCTCCTTCTGCAGGATGGATGATAAGGATGATTTATGAAGCGGAAGTCATTTCTATGATTGTGCTTGGAGGGGGGATTGGTGTCACGTGATCTGCTGAGCCAGGCTCGGCAGCGGCGAGCTGAAGGGGAACCCCACATGTTCAACCCAGGCTGGGGCCCACCTCTTCAAGGGATTCCAGAGCTGGGGGAGGGGAGAGGAGAAGCCGCTGCCTCGGGATCTGGCAGCCCCTCCCCCGCGCAGGCTCATTAAGGGACACACTGCCCTCCTTATTTTCTCTCTCCTTTTAAAAAGTATTACTACTGCTGCTGTGCCGGAGTAGGAGCTCATTGTAAATGCGCAGCAGGATAGTAGCAAAGCCCAGATTAATTCCCCATGGATTTATATGGGTCGTTCTCACCCACGATGACTTGTACGGGTTTCAAAGGTGCCTATGCTGCTGTTTTTATGGCGGGTCACTAACTTTATTCTGGCATATGGCAGTTGGCGCCATGACACGGAGTGAACATTTTATACCTGAATTAAAGTGGATATTTGACAGTTTCTGTCAGAAAGTTCAGAGCAAAGAATTTGTGGGACAAGATTTATTGCATATTTTATATGGGACACATCTGTTTCTTTGCTAGCTTTGTTCCTTCCCTTAAATTTTTTTTAAAAAAAAATAAGTTTCTTAAAGAAACATAATGACAGATAGAAAAAAAAAAATCCAAAGCAGAAAAAAAGGTCAAAGTAGTAAATTTAGACCCAACTTTAAAAGAACAAGAGAAAGAAAGAACAAACAAACAAAAAACAAAACAGCCTACTTACTTTGAGGAGGAAAAAGGATGACTCTCAGCCATGCATAGCTGCTCCATGAAACAGCGATGTTGGGAAAGGCAATTACTTTGTGGTTTGTTAAATACCACTCATAGTGAAGTTAAAAACTTCAGCGCACAGCTTACCATTTTCTACATACCTGAAGCAGGCCGGCAAGAGCAATCTGCTTATGATGTTCTTAATATTTGCCATCCTAAATGGTGGACTAATTAATAAGTCCAACCACAGAACAGTTAAATAAAAACTTCTAGTGATTTTGTCAAAATTTCAAATGACATGGTCAAAGATTTGTAAAAGGCTGTGTACGTGTCAGCTGGTACATAAAGACAATTGAGAAGCTGGAACATGGCTCTTACATACAAATGTTCATTCCCACTCAACGTAACGTCCATAAGCTTTCCTTTGTTGTTGTTGCTGTTCAAAGCACGGTCTTAGAGGTATTTTTAAGTTGATGGATGTATGCAGGGTTCCTACACTGTATTGGTGCATGTTGGTGGCCCTTTGTGCCCGGAATATATGCACACCGTAGAGTGAGTGAGAGATGGTTTGGATCTGCTTCATCTCATTTGTTTGGCTTTTCTGTTATTTTTTTCCTCCTCTACTTACATGTATTCCCATGAATAAATCCTTGTTCAGTTAAAAACTATTAGAAGACATTTAAACATTTAAAATTGATACGCCTAAAGATAAACGCAGACAACTTCCAACTGAAATCCATCAAGCCTGTGTGAAGGGTGGATGTAAACTCCATCTTCATCTAAAACTCTCCCTATTATAACAAGTGGACAGTCACTGAGGCTCCTGATCGCATAAACACTGGTCTCAACCTTGAGCCTCCTATCAACAAACAGAAGATTTTCCATTTAACTACAAAGAGAGACCCTTTAGTTATGAAGTCTGAAAACAAAACTAAAACTTAACACTCTTAAAAATATTTAAAAAAATTACTCGTGTGTGTATGTATATACGTTTGTGCATGCACACGTGTGTGTGTGTGTGTGTGTGTGTGTGTGTGCATGCGTGCTCCTGCACATACTTGACACTGAGTGTCTTTCTTGATTACTTTCCAGCTTGTCCTTGAAGCAGGGTCTCTCAATGACCCTAGAATTCACCCATTTTGTTTAGACTGGATGCCTCGGCATGCTCAGTGCTGGGATTGCAGCACTGACTGTAATGCCTGACTTTTAATTGTGTGCTAGGGATTGAACTCGGGTCCCCACATATATGTGGGAAGTACTTTACTGATTCCTCAGTTCTCTCAAAATAATTTCAGTGACTCTAGGTAATATGTAATCTCATTGTAAAAATATAACCATTAACAGGTAAAGTGCCTTCTGATTGCTTTATGTACCACATGCCCTATGCACCACTAACTAAACAGAGGGTCAAACTCTTCTTGAGCTTCTAAGCATCCCTGGTGCTAAACTGCAAGTTTCCTCAGACACTCAAGGGTAGACTCGCTTGCTAACCATGCACACACAATTTACATTCATTTAGGACTGTTAAGAGTCCTTCATTGTGACAGAATCATTTTATACTCCTAAGGTAGAATAACTTATTATGGAAGATTTTAGATTTGCAAAAGGGTTGGCACAAACCCCTGATTATCTAGGTTGAATATAATTCTTCTAAAGCTTTTCCCATCTTCAGAATTTGTTGATATTGTTGGCTGTATATATGTAATTATGCATATTTAATCTTGAGAGAGTTCATTAAATACTCCATATCTTTTGCCTTTTAAATAACTTTGAAGTGATATTTATATTGTGACTGAATTATAAAGGTGGTCTGAATTTTCTTATACTACTTACATCTTTTTTGTTTTGTCTTATCTTTTTACATTTAGGTCATTAATCATTTACAACCAAGTCAGGCAAGCAACCTCACCCCCCCTTTCTTTTGAAATATGAATAAGTGAAGTTCAAATATCACCGACATTACCCAAGAGTATCAACAATGGCATAGCCAATAACCTCATGATTTCACAGCAGCCATTTCTGCCTGCAATATGCCTATGTAAGATTTATCAGTAGTCAACCATGGATCCAGAATGAGCCCACTGGGCCCCAGGACTTCTTATTAAACTATTGGATACTACTGGATTCCGGTGGAGGAGCAGCCACAATATTCAGTTGTGTACCCACTGAGCAGTCCACTGGGCTCTAGAGGATAGTTCAAAACCCATATTCACACAGATAATCCTGGCTGAATTCAGTGGCTCTCAAAACAAAACAACCACAAAATGTCATGAATTGGAGAAGGGGACTTGTAAAAAGGAAGATGGAAGGGAGAATAAATGGTTACAATAACCACAATGCATGTTATACATGTACAGAATTGTCAAAGAACAAACTCAATGAAAGTCCAAAAAATATCAACAATGTTTTTCTGTCTCAGTCTCTCTCCCTCATTAATGTGTCGTTTCTGTCATTTTGTTTAGAGTGTTCAGCTGTCTGGGTTAAGCTGACCCATTCGTGTTTATTTTGACTTGTAGGAATTTGGCTTTATCCTAGCCATATTTATTTCCTCAATTCTTTTTACCAAGCTTTCTAGCTACTTCCTTTTCTGCTAACTTTTGTTGGAGTCACCAAATTGCCTTCCGTTATTTTTTCCTTTACTGGTTTCAACAAAATACATGCTAACTTTTTGGCTAATGAAACCGTGAATTCTTAATATCCATAGTAACTGTCATCCTCAAAGTATCGAGGGTAATTAAATATCAATTCAGTAATTTGCAATGAAGAATGAACGGCCTGATTTTCCATTGTAGTTCCTACAAAATTCAGTGGTCATGTGTCACGCCACATTCCAGTTGATGTCAGTCATCTGTAATTTTACTTAGAGAGCACCAAAATCACATGCTTCAGCATTAGTACTCATTAATACAACACTATTTTATTAATTTATTTGCTCATTGTATCATTTGTCCATTGAGGTCTTCCTGTTCTCATTTCCATTTTGAGGAAGCATAAGCTTAAGAGAAAATGAATAGTAACCTTGAACTCTGCTTCTCAAGAGAATGTACTTTCCTCATTCATTTTAACAATAATTTGGATAAGTGAAGAACTCTGGGTTTAAAATTTTTCCTCTCAGAAATTTTTAATGTATTGCTCCATTTATTCTTGTAGTCAGTATTGCTGCTGAGTTCATTATATAGCTGTCAGACTTTCCCCCCTAAAATCTTGATTTCTAAAAGTTCATTATGAAAAATTAAGGAAATGTACTTGTATGTTTATCTTTCATTTGTCTTGGTAGATTGGTTCTATAAGAATCTAAGATCTTTCTCTGTTGTTTATTTAAGAATTTCTCTCTTCCTTTGACTTGTGTGCTGGCTAGTTTTATGTCAACTTGATACCAGCTAGAGTCATTTGGGAAGAGGGGAATCTCAGTTGAGAACTGTGGGCTAGCCTGTGGTACATTTTGCTGATTGATGACTGATGTGGAAATGTCCCACCCACTGTGGGCAGTGCAACTCCTGGGCATGTGGTTCTGAGTGACATAAGAAGCAGGCTGAACAAGGCACGGGGCTCAATCCAGCAACCAGCATTCCTGCATTGTCTCTGCTTCATTTCCTGCCTACAGGTTCCTGCCTTGAGTTACTGTCCTGACTTCCCTTCATGATGGACTATGAACAGGATAGTAAGCTGAAATAAACCCATTCCTCCCCAAGCTGCTTTTGGTCATGGTGTTTTATAACCCTAACTAAGACAACTTGTATTTAATGGCTGTGTGGTTCAATTTATGTATCAGTCCTTCTCCACACTTTCCATCAATTTTTCTCTTCATGTTCTGTACTAGATTTCATTGACTCAATCTTCTAGTTTACTAGTTTGTTCTCAATAATGTCTAATTTACTGTTCAGTGTACACACTTAAAAAAAATCATCAACCAAAATTTCCTTTTCTTTTTTTAATGGAGGTAACTGCCTCTTGTAATTTTCCAGGATTAGAAAATGTGTATGTTCTGATGTGCTCTCTCTGCAAGTGTGTTTTATTGGGTCTTAGTTCTGCTTGTTGTATTTGCTGATTTCTCACTTGTTTATTCTAGATGGTGACCCAACCTTTGTGATTAAGTTCCACCAGTGAATACAGGGGGAGCACATTAGGTTGCAGTTTGCATTTCAGTTGCTTTGGAGAGTCAAGGAGAGACAGAAAGTTACCCCCCGCCCCCCGCCCCCCCGTGCTGAAATCATTAGCTACTTATGGTCCTGTTCTACCTCTCTCAGGCAAGACCCCTTTCTGTGGTCCTGTCTAGAGAGCGAAACTCTCTGTTGTTATTTTCTATTCCAAGGTATGTCCAAAGGGGCTGCACTGTAGAATGAGAAAATGTCTCCAAATGACATTCTAAACAATTGCTGAGATTTTAAAACGCAAAAGTTTCACATTTCTTCCCTGACAGGTTCTGTGGTAACATGCTAGTGCACGCATTCTTTGAGATCTTTATTTTACATTTTGAATGTGAATAGAAAGTAAAAATGTAACTGTCATAAGTCATGATATAGCAATGTCCATTAAAAAATACCCACTTAAACGGCATTAATATTGAAATAAAGTCCACAAAACACACTATTCCAACTCTCAATGGTAGTTACACAGATGGTACAGAATACCTTATGGATAACTTTTTATTCAGTGTGTTCTTCACAGACTAAGTTTCTTTCAACTCATAAGGGTGAAGACATAGGGCGTGGAGCTCTTACATCCTATCTTAAAAGCAGTGGGAGCCACAATGGAGTGTATACTCCTGCCACACTCCACCTGCTATCATTTTCTAGTTCTATAATCTGGCATCTGTGGAAAACTAGGACTTCATTTAAGTTCTGAAAGCCATATAGAGTTTGCAAAAGGACTTAGGGATGGCAGCACATACCCCATCCCTACCCCCAGGGTACCACAATGGGAGGGCTAGAGCTAGGAATAAGCAAGAGTGGTGGTAAAGTGTGCATTTTAAAATATCTTTGTTTTGTTTTGTTTTCTTTTTTTCGAGACAGGGTTTCTCTGTGTAGCTTTGGTGCCTGTCCTGGATCTTGCTCTGTACACTAGGCTGGCTTTGAACTCACAGAGATCCGCCTGGCTCTGCCTCCCAAGTGCTGGGATTAAAGGCGTGTGACACCACCACCCTGCTTAAAATATCTTTGACCAGGGGCTGGAGAGATGGCTCACTGGTTAAGACTACTTAATGATCTTCCAGAGGATCTGAGTTCAGCTCCTGGAACCAACATCACAAGAGTGTGGACTCCTCTGGTCTCTAAGGGCACCTGAACTCATATGTATATATGCACATGCTGATACACACACCCACATATACTTAAAAATAATAAATTTAAAACTATTTTGCTTCTTTTCTTTATTATTAATCCTGAGCATCACCTGAGAGGGACATGTCTTATTTCTTTCAGGCCATGAAATGAAAATTTCCTTGGATAGGGTCTGGATCCAAGTGGTGATTTGCACTGGGTGAGAGTCTTACTAGGTAGATAAATCTCTACACAAATTTGAGATATTTTACTAGGTGAATATGTTTTTATGTGTGATTTAAAAGTTTCTTTCATACAGTCATTAAACTAATAAAGAATGTAAATACCTCAGTTGTAATAATTCCTGCATGTAGGGTCAAATTTATTTCATGATGCATTAGTTTTAAATATATATATATACATATATATATATATGTGTGTGTGTATGTATATATATGTGTGTGTGCACGTATATATATTTATGTGTAATATTTTATGGTTAAAAATTTTCAGAATGTTTATTAACATGAAAAGCAAAATATTTAACTGTAGCCAGTTGGACAGGCTTACATTGAACATTGGCTTCTTTGAACAACTCTTGTCTCCCCACCCCCCCACCCCCCCACCCCCCCCACCCCCCGCTTCACAGGCTCCACTTCATCTAGTACCCTGAGTATATTCAGCCCCCAGACCCTCTCTTGACTCCTCTCTTCTTTTTTTTTATGTAATTGGTAATACTCATAACTATCAATTTTTTTCTGCTGATAATCTCAAACTAATAACTCCAAGCTACAGTCTGCACATGAGATCTGTGTTTCTCCTGCCCTTAATGTGAATTCCAAGAATTCATATGACCCCTCCATCCCCAAATCACAACACAAATCTATTTCATTCATAATCTCCCTCCTTTCAGTAGGTTACCATTCATGAAGCTGATCAAAACACAGGAATTATTTCATGTTCTTCCTGTTACTTTCACCTCTTACATTTAATCTAATTTCATTTTTCTTCTACTTCAAAGAGAGGTCTTTGATTCAACTCTACCTTTGTATATTACTCTCCACTACTCATGTTGAAAGCACTCATCTTTCAGTTATTTCAGGAACATTCGTTTGAAATACTTGTTTCCTTCCATCAATTTTCTTCAATGCAATCAGAATAATCTTTGAATACAGATACAAGCATACCAGTTTTTCTGAAGTCTCTCAGTGGATATTGAATTAATATAATTTCCTTCTCATGACCCTTAGGACCTTCCGATGGATAGCTTGCTCTAGTCCTGTTTGTACTAATCTAGTTCAATTTCTGAACATCAAGTTCTTATACATTTCAAGGGTGCCACTCAAGACATTCCTTCTGTTTGGCGCATTTCTCTTCCACTCTTCTTATAAATGGGTAATTCCTTGACCATAACTGAAGAGAAGTTTCTTATAACCCTGGCCCTTATCAAACCTGCACTTTACAGACTGCACTTATGTAATAGGTCAATTATTTGTGTTTTGTGCCTTTCTTTTGGTAATTAGACAAGCTTATATATTTTGTTGATGAGAACACAAGATGTACCCAGCACAGTAGTGACAAATGACAGGCTTTCAGAAATGGACCATATAAATTTCTCCCCTTAGTCTCTGTACTGTAGTGATCTCTATTGTACTGTCAATTTAGGAATGGCTCTCTCTGTGAGGTTGGAAGCTCTTTAAGCTAGGCACCTGTCTCTTGTCTTTGCTTCTCATAACACTGACACATTATAAACCTATCTATGAAGAATGAATGGCTGAGACTAGGAGCTCACTGATCTTTTATTCGAGATATATTGGAGTGAACATGCGCAGTCAGCTTAGAAGATGGTTTTGAGAGTGTCGTTGAAGGGTGAAAATAAAATGAAAAGTGCAACAACTGTTAAAGGCAGAGGCCAAGCAAACTGCAGATGAAGTGTGTCTGAATAATGAAATGAAAATAATAAACAAGTTTGAATTGCAGTCATAAATAAGGACAGTCTCACAGAAATTAACTCTCCTGCTGGAGGTTTAAGCCAACTAGCAACTTAGCAATGCTATGCCTGGTGAGGAAGTATCTCCTTCCTCCTGTATCAAGAGGATGGATGGCTGTTTCTTTTTATAAGGGCAGTGGAAGAATAATGATATTATACAATATCAAGTGCTCTGCAGTCCAGAGTGGCAACCTTCCACCAGGGGAATGGAAGACTCCTCGGGAATCTGACTTACTGTTGCCACACATGCTATACCCCAATACTGAGAGTGTTGAAAAATGCTGAGCTCCCTAGAGATGGGGTATCCCTAAACTTTAATAAAGAAAAGAAAAAGGAAGAAAAAGAAACTGGTCAAAGTAGTAAAAAGGAAGGCCCAGGAATTGCTACAATGAGTCAACTGCATTCAATCTAAATGAAACGATTGATGGAAACAAAGAAAAATGGAACAAAAGGATCCCAGGAAATGCAGAAAAATTTAAGAAGAGATGGAAACAGTGAAAGAAAGAAACACAGTCTCTCCTGGCATTCTTCTGAATAGATTCCATAGCTGAGTTCATAGTTCTTGTCATTTATCTTTCATGCTTTGTCCACATTTAAGTGTTGTTAGAGTTTTCTCCAGTCCTGCCTGGCCCACGTTCAGGACAAATCTCTCTCACCCGCCAGTCCCGCAGCCGCTTAGACCCAACCGAGTAAACACACAGAGACTTATATTGCTTATAAACCATGGCAGGCTTCTTGTTATCTAGTTTTTATATCTTAAATTAACCTATTTTTATTAGTCTATAAGTTGCCACGTGGCTCGTGGCTCACTGGTACCTTACATCTTGCTTGTCATGGCAGCAGCTGGCAGTGTCTCTCTTGTTCAGCCTTCTACTTCCCAAAATTCTCTTCTCTCCTTGTCCCGCCTAAACTTCCTGCCTGGCTACTGGCCAATCAGTGTTTTATTTATTAACCAATCAGAGCAACACATTTAACATATAGAACATCCCACATATAGTTATTGTACTTTTGTATATAGTTTTTCTTATATTAGTTATAACTTTTTTCCTTTTTTCTTTTTATTAAAATAGAAAGGGGGAAATATGGTGATATTTTATTTGTACTGAAATGTGATTTTATTTGTATGTTAATAAATAAAGTTGCCTGGGGGTCAGAGCTAATAGCAAGCCATAGCAAAAGCCAGGAGGTGGTGGTGCACACCTTTAATCCTGATCACATGACAGGCAGATCTCTGTGTGTTCAAGGGTACAGCCAGCATGGAGACACATGCCTTTAATCTCAATACCAACCATAGAGACCTAGAGGTCTATATAGACAGGCAGTGACGAAAAGGTCATGTGGTTGGGTTTACAATGAATAAGAAGACAAAACAAAAAGTCAATAAAAAGACAAACACACAGGAAGTGGCTTCTTTTCTGAGGGGAAGGATGGCAGTGGCAGGAAGGGTAAGAAGGAGGTTTTAAGTCTCAGCTCTTAGCTACTGCTCTGACTTCTTGGGCTTTTAACTCTGCATTTGGCTCTGTGTTTCTTATTTAATAAGACTGTTACATCTACATTTAAGTCATGTACACGTTGGAACTGTCATGCAGGAACCAAGGGAGGCTCTCCTTCTACTACATCACTAGGTAATAGGACGCTGATTACAACCAAGCTATACAAACACTATTCTGCATGTCCTTCATGTTCTCAGTGCTGACTCTTTCTGAACTCAGTCACTCTTATCTCCTTAAAGCACCTTCTAGATAAGCAGGTTCAGAAAACACCAACATACGCCTACAACTCAGGCGTTTATTTTGTCCTAAAGTAAATACTGAGTTATGGAGTTTGGCGGGACTGCTGTGTCTCCATCAGGTTCTGGGTATGTGTTTATTTGTATAGCTCTCACATGATGTGAGGTTGAGGTCTGATTTTTAAGGTTCATTTTACCGAGTATCCTCTACAAAACTTTCAAATAAGGAAGATGGAGAAATATGGTCCAAGCACTATTACTGGCCGTGTAGGGACCAAGTAGACCTCTGGACTTTCATGAGCTTCTAACTTAAGCTATCACTTAGGAGTAGTTACATGACTATCTTTGTACCATACAGCATTATCCTAGCTGCTAGGGTTTGTGCCATTAAGGCTAGAGTGATCACACTTAGCTAGCATTACAATTTCACTGCATCTACATATGGATTATCACCAGTGCATCATTTAAATAGGAAAGAAAGGTGCTTGAAGTCTCTTGTACTTCTAGACAGAAAGCATAATGCATAGAAAAAGAGCAGCACTTTCAGTATCAACACTGTTCCTAGCAGAATATTCATTTCACAGTTTCATTTCATGGTTTTCTTATTCATTTTTTTATCATCCTGATCAACAAGAAAGGATATATAGAGGACTAGCATGGGTCTATGGCAGTGTTCCAGAACAAGGTGATTTTGTTAAGAACAGAAAAGGGAAGATGTTTGGAGAGATACATGGTTTGTTCACATAGTCCAATAGTCTATAGCAAATAAAATTAGATCCATATGCATCAAAATGAGGGAATATTAACTCCTAGAGAATGGTAAACCTAGCATGGCTCATCTTTTCTTTTATACTTTTGCTACTGTTTACTGTTTAGTCAGGATTTCATCTTAATTTGGTGAACTCTGACTATCAAAAGGCACCAAAAGGAAATTCAACTTTGTAAATTAACAGAGCTACGTTAAGTGATCTTTTCCTTATACACAAAAAGACAACAGTGCATGATCTTACTTACGGGGAATTAAAACTAATCTCAGAGAAATGCAGAACAGAACAGTGTTTACTAGAGCTTGGTCCCAAGAATACAATAGAGTATTGAAAATAGAGGTAACTAAGTAAATACAAGTAAATGATTTTTAACTCTTCATCATTTGGTATTTTCTTTCCTCTCTAGAATTTACAACAGTGAACAGGGGCCGGGCGGTGGTGGCGCACGCCTTTAATCCCAGCACTTGGGAGGCAGAGCCAGGCGGATCTCTGTGAGTTCGAGGCCAGCCTGGGCTACCAACTGAGTCCCAAGCTACACAGAGAAACCCTGTCTCGAAAAACAAACAAACAAACAAACAAACAAAAAAAAAACAACCAGTGAACAGAAATAATCTGGCTGTTAGATATGGGCAAATTTAGTTCTACAGATGATCTGTTGCACTCTGCCAAGGACAATTCATAATTCAGGCTACTCATCTCTTCTGAGAATAAGCTAGATGCTTGTGGTAGAGCCTTTGTCTTAGACAAAAGAAGATATTTACATTTACCATAGGCTAGTGCTCTCTTCTCACTAAGCCATAGCTTTTTGGGTTCCTGGCTATAGCATCAGGGTAAGAAAGCATGCTCTAATGACTGGAAATACTGACCCAATCGAGGAACACTTTAATACTTTCAAGGTCTTTTATTTAAGGATGTTAGGATTCTCCCCATGATATTTTCTGGCATTCTCATTGAAAATACACTAGTGCCTTCTATATATGCAGTACATAAAATGTTTTGTCCTTTTGATAAGCATGCTAGTATTTTCTTTCTTACAGCAATAGATAGTTATCAGGTTATAAGCTGAAAATGCAATTTGTAAGGGCACAGGTCTAAGACAGCAAAAGTCCAACCAAATTGAAGGAAAATGTCCTCCTCTGCATCCTCCAGGTCTACTTCAATTTAATCCTGATGGAACTAATCAAATACTCAGTACCAAAAATTTATTTTGCACTATCTATTTAAAACTGTGCAAGAATTCAGGAGAGGAATCTAATCTTCTTAGTAAGTTGAAAACAGACACTCCAGCAAAAGTTCTAGCAGCTTTTTGGCTCTGCAGAAGTGTATATGCAGTAGGACTAGGCCACTCTATCACCCACATCCTGTATCTATAACACAAGCCCAATGATATGGCAGTGGGGGAAAGGTTTCTCAAAACATACACTTTCATATAAAGACACATCTGTGTATCTCCTAGAGGAAACACATGCCCAGCTGGTCTTCTTCTGAGGCCATTTTTGCACTGGACTTCTTCTCCAAGTCTATATTGTAGGAACTGAGAGCATACATATATAATCCTATTCTAAGAATGTATCTTTAGTCATTAAGGACTGGGCCTATTCTGTTGGCTTATAAACACAATAAGGATCCCCAGACTCCTGCCAATCTGTGTAAATGACCCCTTCAAATGTTTAAAGCACAGGATTTATGAGTGATAAAAGCAATCTGTGACCCATGTTAATGTTACCTTTATTTTTTAAAGTGAGTGGGTGACTGAAGAGAACTCTATTTCTCTGGGTTGTAACGGAGAACTGCACATGAGGGCTACACAAAGCCATAGTGATTTATAGGGCAAAAGACTGAAAACTAAATACTAAAGACTAAAAATAAAGAAGCACAAATAAAGTTATTAAACTAGAGTCCAACACAAATGACAAGGCATTCGAGTCTTGTGACCATGGGTTGGAGACATAGCTCAGGGGTAGAACACTGAGGATCTGTTATGCTTAAACACTACCAACATATAAATATTGTAATCCTGGTTAATGATGAGATTTTAACCATCACAGATCTTTTAAAAAAACTTACCCCAGCTAATCCTTCACTGCAAAGGGTAGTCACTACTGAGTCGACATCTTTTATTGCTAATTAGTTTGTTAGTTTGATCAACCCTTTTTGCCTTTGGCTTTTTGTTAAGACAGAGGTTAGGAAGAGTTTGATTTTATTTTCCATTTTTTTATTTTCATTTTTATTTCCACTTATGGGGGAATTTCATTCCATTTAGGATCTCAAGGAAGAGGGATCTCTTTAAATTCTTCCCTCATCAAGAGAGCTTCCCCCAGTGTTTGCTGAGCACCTATTGCCCATGAAGTAGATGAGATACTCAAGTGAATAAAATAGAGAGCTTCTCCACTATTAGTAGCTAGGCAATTTCTCAAATATTTAAAAATGCAGAGGAGTGCCACAGAGGTAAAAAGAAACAGTGAAGTTTATGTTAATAATAACAAAGAGACTAAGTTTCAGAGGCATAGGTCTAAGGAAAGTCTGCCTCTCTTTAGAGATGTTGAGGAAGGAGAGAAGGACATTGAGTCAGGGAGAAGCAGTGCCTAGCAACTGTCCAAAGAAGCACAGTTGGTATATGAAGGTGGCCTCAAGTGGAAACTTTCAAATCTGAAAGGTAATGTCTCGCCTGTTACCAAGTCTAGTGGCTTGTACCATAAATACATATACTCTTGATCACCTATGATGTTTACTCAGCTACTCAATCTCAATCTACCAGAATCCTGCACCAAATTCTTAACTTGCCATCGTTGGCTTCCTCTTATATCAAATAGATCTAGCTTGAATTCTCTCTCTTAAACAGTTTTAAAGTGAGACTTGAAAAAGAGCACTTACCAGGACTGGTGGTGAGCACCCGTAATCCTAGTACCTAGGAGGCTGAGGCAAGAGAATCAAAAATTTGAGATGAGCCTAGCCTATATAGTAAGTTCAAGGCTGGCCTGAGCAAGATAAAATCCTGCCAGAGATAAGACACAGAGAGGGGGGGGGGGAGGTAGAGGGAGAGGAGGGAGGGAGGGAGGGAGGGGGAGAGAGAGAGAGAGAGAGAGAGAGAGAGAGAGAAAGAGAAAGAGGTCCAAGCCAAGAATACTTAATAATAAATGTCCAATATTATTTTTTTTCTTAGTAAAGAATCACAAATACTATAGAACCTTAGGAAATTATTTAGATAGATCCAAGATTTGAGAGAAGTTCTAAAGGCCATGTGCTTCTTGGGAAAAAGGAGTGGCAGGTGATCAGTCTCTCTCCTCTCTCTCTCTCTCTCTCTCTCTCTCTCTCTCTCTCTCTCTCTCTCTCTCTGTCAGTGTGTGTGTGTGTGTGTGTGTGTGTGTGTGTGTGTGTGTGTCTGTCTGTCTGTCTGTCTGTCTGTGTGTGTCCTTGTGTATCTGTGTGCTGGGGGGGAGTTACATAAGTCATAGTAGAGACTCTCAAAACCGGAGAAAACCTTGTGGGAACAGTTAGCTTGGAGAAGCAGGACAGAAAGAGAAACCGTGAACACCAGCTCTGAGAGTGATGCAAATAGTCCTAAAGAATTCAGGATTCTTTCCACTAACTTCTGATTCCTACGGGGTGAAGAATGAGGGCGGGAAAAGAATGCTCGTTACTGCTGTTAATAAATTCATCTAGCAGGGAAGCACTTTGTGCAAGAATAGCTCTAAATTGGGGAGAGGTCCTGGCATCAGGGACTTTCACCTACCTGCCTAGTAATGGGGCTTCAATCCACAGCCAAGTTGTATTTTTGTTTACCTCTTAAACATCATTCCTGGGGGGTTTCAGGCTCTGATGGAAAAGCTTTCCTGTTCCATGGGTCAGTACAAGCCTAACAATGCCGAGTCCCTGTAACCACTTATGCTTTGCAACACATACTCAGGCTGTGCATGTTTCTAAAACATCCTTATAACTATGGGTTGTTTAAAAATAGCTATACCCCAAAGAATTTATTTCCAGCATCTGACACGATTGATTGCGTTTTGTAGCGATTTGTTATGTAAATAATGGTAGCAGAGGAGAGAGAAAAAGAAAAAAAAGAAAAGCATTGGCCTTTCTCAAAGCCCGATGGAATTAATGTTTTTGTTAACTTGAGATTCTAAATCAGGAGCTGTTTGTCTGTGGTGTACGAAGCAAGGTTCACTATGCCTGCTCAGCATTTCTTCTGATGCCTCTGCAATTTGCAAAGAAGCTGCCTTTGCTCCCTGGCTTCCTGGCTCTGCCCAGACACTGCGGTGGTGGTTCACTGGGAAGGGTGTTTTTACTGCTGAGTTGATGCTGTGAGGAGGTAGAAGGCAGAGCAGCGAATCGCGTTTTGAGGTAGTAACTCAAAGCCTGTGGGGGGAAATTGTCAGCAACTCAAGGCTTGAAGACACGGAAGCCATTTGCGGGCGCATTGATTTGTTCAGCTCCCACTTCGGACCTGGCTTTTTTGGCTGTGTTAGCTTCATAGCTCTGTTCACTGAAGGGAGCTGGAGGCTGGCAAACACCATTGCTAGACGTGCAGACACGAGAAGAGCAGACAGGTTCTTCACCTAAACTTGACTCTTCCTCCAAAACATTCTCTCCCCTCCTCTACAATCCTTCCCCATTTCTTCTCTCCTCTTTCCTATTCCCCCATGTGCCCTGGAGGCCAGCTGCTTATTTGATGGTTACATTTCTAGGCTACTGTCCTTATAACCCCAGTTTGTAATACCTCTCTTAGAAAATAGACAGGAGAGGTACGAAAGAAGACATGATTTTGGTCTTTAATTATTGCTGATGGCGAGGAAAGGGCTTACAGAAATAGGAATTTTTTTTTTTTTTTTTGATCCCAGCCTCCTGGGATGTTTTCATGGGTCTCCCTCAGTCATTCAGCACTTTAGTTTTTGAGACAAGGTCTCTCACTGAACTTGAAACTCACTGATTGGGCTCCACTTGCTGGCCTGCAAGCCTCTGGGATCACACTGCCTCAGCCTCCACAGCACTGAGGTCATGAATGAACACCATTGTGCTCAGTTTATACGGGTTCTGCGGATTTAAACCAGGTCTTCATATTTATGTAACAAGCACACTCTCTCTCTCTCTCTCTCTCTCTCTCTCTCTCTCTCTCTCTCTCTCTCGACTGGAGTAGTGTGATGAACATGACTCTGGTGAGGGAGAAGAATCACAGAAAGTCAACTAGCAACAAAACCATTCCCAATACTAGGGTCAAGGGAAGTGAGCCTCCTGATGTGGTTCATTCAAGAGCCATGGAGGGGAGATGGAGCAGTGCCCCAGAATGGCTTGCCACTCATATTACTAACCCAAAGGTGTGAGAGACTTTATAAGTTAACTGTAAAACTAAATTAGCCGGGCGGTGGTGGCGCACACCTTTAATCCCAGCACTCGGGAGGCAGAGCCAGGCGGATCTCTGTGAGTTCGAGGCCGGCCTGGGCTACCAAGTGAGTTCCAGGAAAGGCGCAAAGCTACACAGAGAAACCCTGTCTCGAAAAACAAACAAACAAACAAACAAACAAACAAAAAACCCCTAAATTAAAAGGGTAAGTGTGAACATGACAAGGAATCTGAGGATTGTGTGTGTGTGTGTGTGTGTGTGTGTGTGTGTGTGTGTGTGTGTAGGTCTCCAAAGGCTCTCTTTAGGGAAGTTAGCAGCAAACAGTGTTTTCCTGTTTCTCTGGGGTAAACACATATCACAGTATATGTGATGAACTAACAACATCCCTCCCCCCCCAAAAAAAAACCCAAACCAGAAACAAACCAACCTTCTTGGTAAATAATCTAAGGTCTTAAACATATTAGGGGCCCCAAGTTCAGCCTGTGTTGTACACAGTGAGAAGGAATTTGGACATCTTCATTTGAGTGTCTGTTTTCCTATTTCATTCTGTTTCTTGGGCTATCTCAATAGCTCAGTTTTACACACCCACAGGCCATTCTTCCTACACAGGACTCTGAGGACAGCAGCCCCTAGTAAGCAGCACCAGACCCTTCCCCTTTCTCCTCTGGTTCTCAGTACCTCCTGACATTTATTTCCTACCTAGTTTATTTACTCTCAGCAGCCCTGTTAGTGAGCCCAGACCCAAGTGTGCTTGCTCTGTCCTATTATGATGACAATAAAAATGAACTCCTTCAAGAGCGGTTGGATTCTCTTCTGTTAAACTTCGTGTGGTTCTTTACTCAGGAAAAACAAATTGCATTTATAACGTATCAATTATGACCTTTAAGTGACGATCAGGATAACGAGGAAGCTGATGAACCTGCCTCACCCACTTGAATCAATCTTTTTCTCCTGCATGGCTTCTGGGGCGGAGCTTGGTGTCCCCTTGGGGTTTGGAGCAGCAAACTGTGAAGTAAGACTTTAGTCACATGTCAGCTTTGATCCTTTGCCGTTTATGTGAGAGGAAAGAATGTAAAGGAGAGAGAGAGGGTAAGAAGAAAGGAGGAGGGGAGAAGGCTGTGAAGGAGGGAGAGAGGGAGAAAAATGGAGAGGGGGAAAGGAAGGAGGAGAGAGGGGAAGGGAGGGAGGAAAGGGGAGAGGAGGACACAGAGATGGATGTGTGTGTGTGTGTGTGTGTGTGTGTGTGTGTGTGAGAGAGAGAGAGAGAGAGAGAGAGAGAGAGAGAGAGAGAGAGAGAGAGAACACAAAGGCTATTTATTAATAGTGCCTCAAAGGAAACCTAAGCGACATTGCCCAAGTCTTAACTAATCTCACTCCTCTTTTTACCTACATGTGTGTGAGACTTATCTCCCTCCCAGTTCTCTCCCATTTCTACCACTGCTATGTTCAGCGGCTCCCCGCCCCCTAAGGAGAAAAGCATCATAGTCAGTAACTGAGCAGATGATGGGCTGGGGAAGATAGCTCTGTCAGTCCTCAGCCAGCAAGAATAAGGACCCGAGTTCAGATCTCCAGCATGCACAAAAAGCTAGGCATGGTAGCAGACATCTGCAACCCAGCAGTGGGGGGTGGGGTGAGGCAGAAGTGGGAGGATCCCTGCAGCTTGTTGACAGCTGGTCCAGTCAATGAGCTCCCGGTTCAGTGAGAAACTCCACCTCAGAGTAAATACTGTAGAGAGCAATTGAGGAAGACGTCCAACACCAGCTTCTGGCTTCCACATGAACATGTACACATATACACCAGACATACATGTACACATATGCATGTGCACATACACACACAAAGTGAGTAGATGGAGGCAACCTTCTTTGAACAAAGAAAGGCCTTTTCCTCTTTCCGCTGATGCCGCAACTGCTCAAAGGCAGTGGGGGGATGTTAGTCACTACTGTCATGTGGATGGAGCTTAGCATAGGTGTTTCATAGTCATGGCATAGGCAAGTCTCAGGCTTAACCCTTCAAACTGGGAATACTGAGCTACTGGAGAGTTTTATAGAAGTAGCACAGCTTTTGGTCACTGTCTTGGTTTCATTCCCTGTTGCTATGATAAAAATAACCGGATAAAAGCGACTTATTAGAGCAAGAGTTGATTTTAGCTCCCAATTCCAGGTTACTGTCTATCATTCTGGGGAAGGAAAGGGAGCAGGACTTGAAGTTATCAGTCCTGTTCACAGTCAAGAGCAGAGAGCGAAGGAAATGTGAGCATGCTAGTACTCAGTTTGCACTCTCCACTCAGTCCAGAACTCAGACTCAGGGAATGATGCTGCCCACAGTGGATGGGTTTCTTCACCTCAGTTAACATAATGGACATAATCCCCTCCAGATATGCCTACAAGCTAGCAACCTAGACAATCTGTCATTGGGACTCTCTTCCCAGGTGATTTTACATCATGTCAGGTGACAATCAAAACTGACACTCACAGAACTTCTCATGGGAAGGCATCATCACCTTTTTTTAGTTTATGAATTTAAATTGGGGAGAATTTAGAAGCAGAGAAGTATCAGGTTATCTCATTCCCTTCTTCTTAAAAATCACATCACTGCTAGAAAGCCCATAGGAGGGGCTGCCATTGAGTGTAGAGTAGATGAGCGTCAGCCAGCCTACCTACCTACAGTGGGTCAGGGAAGAGCAAGTAAACACAGGGATTTATGCATGGAGAGCTCCTTGTTCCAACCAAGTCAACTGCTTTTTGAATAAAAGGCACCTTTCATTTTTGTTCATTTTTTTCTACATCATAGCTTTAAAAATAAATTTAGAGTTATTTTTCTCTTCCAAATTCAAATATCACTTTCCTGGCTCAGACTACCAACCAGGCTTCTGCCAGTGATCAGATGCCCAATTCCAGTCTCTAACCAAAGACATTTGAAGATGCAGACACATTGTGTGTGTGTGTGTGTGTGTGTGTGTGTGTGTGTGTGTGTGTGAGAGAGAGAGAGAGAGAGAGAGAGAGAGAGAGAGAGAGAGAGAGAGAGAGAGAGAGAGAGAGAGATTGTGTATGGTCTAAAATAACCAAAACTTTGGCATTTTCTTACTCTGGCTATGATTTTCATAGTGTGATTGTTCGCAAAGGCTTGTTTTCAAAAAGATGTTGTATGTAATTCCATAGGACTCCTATTTGAAGATCTCCAAATGGATAGCACTTTGGAAGACATTGGGACACAGACAAGGAGCTCTCCTGACAGTGAGTGTCTGTCCGGTGCAAAGCAGGAAGGAAGAGGATGAAGCTCATGAACTTATGGAACTAAGAGCTTTTCATGTGCTGTGCTCAAGCTGGTCTTCACCCCCCTTCATTCAGAAGTACAGCATAAAAGTCACTTTCTTCCTGATTTCTATCTCCTCTGGTACAAGATATTTCCTGATTGTACCTCCTCTGCTCCTCAGTAAAAACACACTAATGGTGGGCTTACTATGAACCATGAGTAAAGCAGCTTCTCTCCTTCAAACACACCTTTAAAAAATGGTAGAGGGAAAACAATAGAGCAAACACATAGTATTTCAGGTAAAAATAACTATTAAGAAGCGATGTCAAACAGGGAAAAAAAAAGAGCAATTAGGGTCACCAGACAAGCTACTTTGTATAGGGATTATATAGGGTGCTGTAATGTTAAGCATGCTTATACTCCATCAAAATTTGTACGTTTAAACCTAATTTATGATGTGATACAATGGGCTGGGGCTATGATGAGATTCAACCTTCATAGGTTAGATTAGTGCCCTTATTAAGGGCGCCTATCTGTCCCTTTCACCAAGTGAGAACACTGTAAGGAGGAACAGTCTCTGAGTAAAGAGGCCCTCAGGACATTGCTGACACCTTGTGTTGGATTTCCTAGAAATCCTACAAAATAAATTTGAGTTGTTCATAAATTACTCAGACTAAGGTCTTCTCTTACAAGCAAACCAAACCAATTAAGATACCCAATATCTCTGACAGGACATATTTAAGAGAAGACTGGAATGTGGTGAAGGACCCAGTCTGAGGTACTATTGCAGGTTCCAGGAGCTTCAGGGAGATGAGGGTGTGGCAGGGGGAGGGACAGAGACCAAGGCAAGGGGAAGTGAAAACTGAAGACGGTTGTGGTGGGAGGGGCCTTGCAGGTAGTATAAGACTCTGATTTTATGACTGAAAAGACGTGGTGCCAGAAAATTCTACGAAAATGAGTAATAATCTGACATGAGTTTTAAAAGATGAGCAGGATGACCACAACAGCTCATTTGAGAAATGATGGTGCTTGAACCAGTGTAATAAAAGAAACAGTAATGAACTGGTTGTAGTGTAAGGGAGAAAAAAAAAAAAAAAAGAGTATGACTTTCCAAGACTTTGGGCTTCAGCATTTCAATGAATGGCAGTTCCACTTCTTAGTGGATGACAGATGTGTGCCCCAAAGGGTGGAGAGAGGAAATCAGAGTTTGGTCTGAGACATCAAGTTTGAGATCTCTAATTGACAGTTAGATATACAAATCTGGGGCTCCTAGGGGATATATGGGCTAGACATATAAATTTGAGAATCATTGAAATAAAGGCCATGAAGGAATGTTCTAGTAGGTTAGCCAAGCTAGACCAAACTGCCTGGGGAAAGCTCAGAAGCTGTGCTGTGCTTACAGGTCAAAAAGATGGACAGTCTAGTGTACAGAGGACAACCAAGGTGCCAGCCTCAAACCAAGAGGAAGAGTCTTCTAACACATGAGGTGGTCAATGCTATCAAACACTACCCCAAACCTGGGTATGGTTTATGGCAGGTATGTAGTCCCTGAGACTAGAATATGTAACTGATTCATCACTTTTTCCCCTTAGCTCTGATATATAATAAGCAATCTAAATGCTAAATGAACAAATAAAAAATAACAGTTGTGGTTAGTCACAGAGAACAGGGTGTACTCTCTGCCACTTCCTTGCCCGTGAGCCGACGCCTGCATCAGGACAGCCTCGGAAGAAGATGATCACCATGCCCCATCTGTGTCACACCACCCAGAGACACTCCCAGGCTGAAAACCTTCAGAGGTTTTAGAAATCTAAGGTGAATGGTCAGGAAAACATGAAGGCCAACAGAAAAGCAATGAGGAACAGCGAGACGTGTGGGGATGGAGAGACCAGAATGTCCAGAAAGATGCCAACCCAAGACAGAGATCCTGAATAAAGGAATCTGAAGAGCAAGGCACAAGCAACTGAAAACAAAGGTGAGCTGGAGAGAGGGACTGAGAAGAGAGGACTGTACGAAAGGAGGCAGACAGAACAGAATAGGAGAGAAAAGAATTAAAGGCAGGAGAGGAGAGAAACAAGATCCCAAGGAAGCCTGAAACTGGTGCCTGGAGGAGGAGCCAAGATAAGGCAGCACTAGCAGCTTGACTGATAACCTTCAGGGCTGCAGGACGGGGGTGGGGGTGGGGTGGGGGGGTGGGGGGGTTGAGTTCCTGAGGAGACAGGGCCAGTTAGGGAGACCCCTCCACAAAGCCTTTGGGTACTGTGAATGGAAGAAAAAAACACCACCAAGGCTG
Organism: Peromyscus eremicus; assembly: GCF_949786415.1. Taxonomy (NCBI): domain Eukaryota; kingdom Metazoa; phylum Chordata; class Mammalia; order Rodentia; family Cricetidae; genus Peromyscus; species Peromyscus eremicus. The sequence goes on along the minus strand of NC_081419.1, from coordinate 87,615,105 downwards.
AGATGTTCAGGTGACAGGAATGACAGGGGCCCTGGGCTTACAAGTCTCTAGACTGCAGGCCCATTCTTCCCCTGGCCTCCAGTCAGCAGCCACAATATCCAAGGCCACTTTAAATGACAAACAAAACAAAGTCCTTTTAACTAGATGACCACCTCGATTAACATTTGGCTAATTAAGGGAAGATATCACATATATATTTTCACATTATTTTGGTTCTATTTCCAGCTCAGTAAGACTTGGTTAAGTGATGAAAAAAAATCAAGACAACAGATTCTGAATTATTGTTTTTCCAAATGCATCGAGTAGCAGTGGCTGCTGTTGCCAAAACTGCTTTGAACAATAGGATTTTGACACGGAGACTGAAATCTAAACAGCATGAAGAAATCTCGAAAGCTGAGCCGTCCCCATTATCTCATGCTTTCGAGACTACAGTCCAAAAAATGAGTGATGAGTCTCCATTTGTGCAAGCAGAACAGTGGTCTAAGGCCCAAGAGAGACACTGATTGCCCATCTGCTTGTTTATACAGCCCAGAGATGGTGACTGGACAAACAGCTCATTTCCCTTGAAATTGGACCAAACTGGGTGTGTATAGCGGGTGAGGGGTGCTGTCATATGTGACGAGAGGAAAGAGAAGACCTCTCATGGGAAAGGGCTTGAGATCAAAGCCGTGGGTCAGCAAGCCAAGCGAAGATTGGTGCAAGCAGCCGGCCTCCCACAAAGGCTTGATTCCGACCACTTTCTGCATCCTGTTCTCCCACTCCACCCATCCTGGCACTCAGGCACAGAGCTGGACCTCCACTCCTCAAGGCCAGGACATGTTGAGATATTTAGATGAATGAATCAAATAGAGAGTGTCAACACCAAGCCGGCCTCCAGTTTTTGGCAGCTAGACTGATTCTGCTCCAGTGTATTCCCTGACCATTTTAGACTTCTGTGGCAGCTTATCATTTGCCACACTGTATAGCAGCTTACATTTTGCTTTCTCTTTGTCCCCTAAACAAGACAGTGGCCTACCTGAGGACAAGGACTTAGAGCTCTTCAAACTCCACAGCAGAGATCTTTACAAGTGAAGGGCCACCATCCCATGCTTATGGTGAGTGGTGATCAGGAACTTGTAACCTTGCTCCTCTTTTTCTACTTGCCAGCATGAGGAAGTGCACCCTCCCCCGCCCCCCCAATCAGTCTGTGGAAATCAGCAATGGCTGGTACCAGAGACTCTGGCCTCTAAAATTGGGTTGGGAGAATTATCTCAAAACTCCATTCTTCTAGTAGCATTATCTGTAAAGCCAGCTTGGATGGCTGAGGCAGGAGGATCATAAATGCAAGACCCACCTGGACTACACAGCAAGAGCCTTTGTTTGTCACAAACAAGCCCTGCTCTCCGAAGGGGAAAATATCTATTTTGGCTCAAAATGATTAAGCTTAACAATACTTATCTACCCATTGCCACAGATGATGGGTTAATGCACAACAATACAGTCATGGAATAGTATGACACATGAACAAAGCAGGTCCTTGATAATTTGCTTCTAATTACTCAGAACACATTATAGGCATACTATAGACTACTTAATGGTACGGAGAGCTATATAGGTAAGGCAACAAAATCTAATTTCAGATTTTTATCTCTAAGCACCTAGAGAGACACATAGAAGTATAATAAGCAACATTGTGGAAACTGTAGCATTGACCAGTCCCCTCAGGGAAGAAGATCACAGCCCTGGAATGTGGAGTTGGGTTGGTGAGCCTGAGGTCCGCTTACAAATCTCAGCATCTCCACTCTTCTCGGCTTGCCGCCTGTAACTACTGTGTTCTAAGCTCAAGCCCACCCATGGTGAGTGTGCTGTGGGAGGATCTGGCAGTGAAGGGGTAGGAGGAAAGGCAAGAGAGTAGCATCTGTTCTCGCCAGATCACTATGAGAACAGTGGGGTTACTTGGTATGAGCTACTTAATGATAGTACCAAGGACTTAACAGCATGGTTGAAGCCACTAATCTCTACACATCCCAGCAGCACACCACTGGCTCAGTCCATTTTTCTTCCAGACAAGGGAGCTGTGTGGACGACATTTTAGGTCATGTGTGAAAAGATACCATCTTGGGGGTTGGTTATTTCAGTAAGTGCCAAGATACTATCATTGCTTGGTGGTGGAGGGGGGTTGGGGGGATATAGAGTGGCCCTTAAGAGGACAAGTATGGTTAGGCCACCTATGTAGGGGATATACAAAACCAAAACATGCCTGGAGCGTTCCAGTCACAGAGAGATAAGAGCAACTGTACACAGAGAAACGTTGGACAAAAGGAATACTCAAAAGGAGCCTAGAGCTGATTAAGTCCAAATCGCATGTGAAGTAGTTACCCAAAGAATGAAAGGTGACTCAGCACCGCTGTCTCTCGTCACTGGGAGGTAGACACGGAGAGTAGAGTCACACAACATAAAAGTTTCCCATTACACAAAACTTGCTCAGAGAGGAACGCAGGATGCAATCATAAAACAACCAGTGGTCATATATCAGTTTATGTAGCCATTGGCTTTCTTCAGTCCTTTAATTATTGCTCTAGATAGTTGGGTTGGGATCCCACCGCCATCTCCTGGCAGTTCACTGCTCTTTGGTTTATATTATCACAGCCTGGAGGAAACAACAAAGGCCACATTTGCTAGCTTGTTCCCATTTAGGTGTTTCTTGGATGCCGTCCATTCAATACTTTTGAGAAATAAATGTAACACACAGATATATGGTATTTTAATATCGGAGTGTATGTAAGTGTGATCCTGGAGGAGAGGTTCCGCAAGGGAATACATTCATCATTTTAAATTAAGACAGATGCTGTGTCAAATTGACACACCTGGAACATGCCATCACAATTCATTAACTTTAATATAAATTCCAGATCCTGGTTTCTTATCTATATTTTCAGGAACAGTAAATTGGCATATAAACTAAAAATTGAAATTTTTTTCCAACATGGATTTAAAAGTGGCTCTTAGCTTACTCTACACATTCGGCTGGCTCCATTCCAATCAGAGAGAACTTTTGAGAACTTGTGTGCAGCAGCACAATCGGCTGGAATTATTTTTTGATATCCTACAGCTTATAGAAAAATGTTATCTATAAGACTCACAGAAAAAAACAAATATAAGTACAAAGGACACATTCAGATCCCACATGATAACAATTTCCTGCTGTGTCTACAAAAGTGTTCCTGAGTCTGTCTCTAAATATCCTTTCCCCTTTGAAGGGAAAAAAGCTCTCAACTCTATGGATTTATATTTCAGTTCAACCATGTCAACTACTGGTGATTTCTGCCTTTCTAGCATGGAAAGTAGCTTGGTCCTCAGCTCTGTCAGAGTGGCCATCACTAATTGGCCATGCAGGGACCGCAGAGACTACAGTTCCCCAAAGAAGGCACAAGAATGCATGAATGAACTGAGCTGGGAATTTTGTTGAAGGTGAGAGTGTAGGAAACAGAGAAGCTTCCGATTTTGTTCCTTAAAGCTTAGTAATATCCTAGCTATTATCTTCTTAATTTTTGGTAAATTACAATTAAAAGATATAAAATATCTAAGTTCAGAGCTTAAATTGTGAAGCATTCGCATGTGTAGCTTTAACTTGTTTGTTTTGTCTCTCATGTCTGTGCTTGGAGAGGTAACTCTGGGCTCCTCTCCTCCCTCTGCACCCTTTATCCCTCCCTCGCCATCTTCCAGACATTGAATTATATTAAAATAGGAATTTTACACAGTTGTAGGAAAGGGCCTACAAGAGCTGTTTAAGGCCATTTGTCCCTGGGAAAGGAAGGGAAGGAGTGTTTATTACATCAAGTGAAGGAAGTAGAGACCTCTCGGAGGACTGATGTCCTAGGATTCCAACCGCAGAGACAGTGTCTCAGAAGTGGGATAGAAACTTTGGCATATGGGACTTAACGTCCCTGAAAATACATTCTGGCTGATGGTGATGATTCTTATGTGCAAAAATAGTCACAAACATGTGAGTCACTTTGTAGCACTGGGTGTGTGAAGCTAAGATTTATGAGCTATGTGTTTACCCCATGTAGAAACACAGAGAAACAAAGAGTTTCCTTCAGAGTGAGGAGAATGATAAAGTACCATACCCTGGAAATACCATCTTTTCTGAAGAAGTTCCAAGGACCAGAAGAACACACTTACATTTTATTATTTATTTGAACCTTGAGACACTATCCCTTTCCCAAAGTGATTACAAACAGCATCCTTTGTAAACCTAGGTGAACAAAGCACAAGTCAGAACCTACAGGTTGACGGTCCAGCCATCAAGAGATGGCAATCTGAGGAATGGCCTGGCCATTGTGGTAACTTCCTCCACGTTGGCCACCTTCACTGCATGCCTGTTGACTTCTGATGAGAGACAGCGTCTCTTGCTTCAGAATGTTGAAAATGTGTTGGCTTCTTTGACCAAAAGTATATAATGTCTTATTTCTGTTATTTAAAAGAGGTTGGCTGTTTTTGTTTCCTACCCCAAATGAAAGCTAATTGCTTTGGGAAAAGTCAGAAACCACTATCCTGGGAAAGAAAGCCCAAAGCAACGTGATGTGCTTTCTTAGAATCCCAGAGATACCCATCTAACCTCAAACATCCTATCCAACTCAGGCCAGATCCGCATATGTGTATGAAAAAACCACTTTTGAAAGATTCAAATTCATAGACCTGCTGCAATAACCAGCACCCGAGTCTTGTCAAGCCACGGAACTGAGTAAGAGGAACTAATGTTATTTTGAGCTACTAAATTCTGAAGCAGTGGACAATAAACCAACAAGTAACTGAAGCATACACTGTGGACCTGCTGTCACAGGCTAGGGTCACAATCTCCTCTGGTAAGTGTAAGTTCCTGAGGCAAAACCTGGGTGTCCAGTGCTCAGAACACAGTAAGAGCTAAACGAATATTAAGTTAGCAGTTTGACTAGTTTCTTCTGTTCATAAGACACAGGAAAGTCTCATGGTCAATACAGTATCACAGATGAAACTAAATTCTCAGCAATGCTAGTAAAGCTCAAAGGAACACAAAGGCAGGACTGGGGGTGTGGGGGGTAGGGTTATGTCATACACCATACCAGAGAGCTGACATGCTTTAGGTGACTCCACAGTTGCAAGGACCATATATATATATGGTTGGTGTTATTATCTCTATCCTTGGGTTGAAGGAAGCCAGCCTGTTTTCCAAGTCAGAAAGTTAAGAAGGGATTTGAACTCAGGTTTGTACAACTCTAAAGCCAATCTTCTTTTCATTATAGTGTCCCAGAAACAAGAAAACAATCTGACAGAGATCCAAAACCCAGCCGCTGAATATTACCCAGGGCTGTCTACCTCCATTAATTGATGTCCACATGCTGGAACCCATTTCAACCGCTGGTCCTCAGACTAATTGCAATCAGTGTCATAGTCGTGAGTTCAAACCAGGATGCAATGCCATAGGAAGCTTAAGATGAAGACAGCAGATAATGATGCATATATTATGCTAGCAACTGGGCTCACTTCTAGAATTGTGAAACTCAAGGGAAGAGGTTCAGGGGAGAATCATGCCCCACTAGGAAGAAGAGCCATTTCAAATAGATGTTCAGTGGCTTTCCACATGATTTACTTGAACATATTAGAGCCCTCTTGAATTATTATAGCACAATTACTCCACATTTCATTATTTCAGCAAGGAAATGGGATGGTGTGATAAGCTCAGTAGGCACATGGTTTCATTATTTCAATGAATAATTCAAATGTCAACAAGTTGGTGGATGCTGGAGTAAGAGGGGTAGTTGGACATAGAAAAGGTCCTGGTGTCTGTTTTCCAGGTCTCCACCTGAAAAGGGTGAGCTATAGAGGTCTGCCTGGCAGGTCAAGAATCTAAGCACTCAAGTGTGGCTAAAACTATGAAGGGATGTGCACTGGCTGGACTTACTCCCTACAATGAGACAACTGTTTATCTCTATTTAAAATAGGTCTTATCTACTCAAATATGCATTTTTAATTTTCAGAAGCAAATGAAAGTGTTTTCACAAGTCACCCACACAGATATATTTGTTCTGAACTCAAAGGGTTCATAAAAAGGATTAGGAATGACATAGTCACATTGTCTACCCTTCGCTTATAATCTTTTAAAGTTAGTTTTTCAAAAAAAAGAAAAAGCAAATTCTCATAATTCATTCTCCAGTCTGCTAGAAAGCAGAGCTTTGGTGCTGAAACTTCTAGCAGTTACCAAGGATAACTGAAGTTGTTAATTCTCCTCTTACTGTCATCTTCCATCCCATTAGCCGTGGAAAAGAGGTACTCACACTGCATCTCAAGAATTGAGTGTTTGCAGTCCAAACTAGGGGCCACTAGGTGGCGATGTTGTGGATTTTGGCAGCCACAGTGTGTGATCCATAAGGCATGGTGCCTTTGATGAATTATGTGTATTTTTTCTGTCACTGAGAAGTGACCGCAGCAATTACAATTACATTTTAAGATAAAACATTTTTTAATGGCTAAAGATACAGCCTTGTAGAAAAACCCTTTGCCAGCTTGTACCTTTACCTGATTTTTATACTATATTTATGATGATGTACAAATGTTAACAAAATGGAAGCTTCCTGTCCTAGATAAATCCAATCATACACATTCTTCTGTCTAGAGTTTGAGCAAGACAAACAGATAAACACGACTTCTTTCTAGCAGTGAAGACAGTCCTCTGTAATTACCTAATTGGTGCCATCACTCAAGATACAACTGGGTGAGTGAACCTGTGGTTGACTTTCAGAGCGCTATTCTGGGCCATCTGAAAGGACTGTAAGAAATGACTGAGAATGTAAGAGTGAGGCTGGAGGAGACATACAGCACCATGCTCTGCACTGAATGTTTTCATCAGTGTTGGTCTCTTATTAGCGTTCCCAAGGTCCTTCTAAAGCAAAATGAGCTCAGAGAAGAAACAATCTGAGAGAATAAAGTGACAATTACAGAGTTATACATTACCTACAAAATCATGTATTGTATGATACCTATTCTCAAAATAGCTGGCAAATACTATAGAGGTGTCAAATTCTTCCATCATTAAAAAAAAAAAAAAAAGAATAGCTAAGTACACGAGGAACCATGTGATAATTGCAAGAAATGACCAAGTAAAACCTTCCTGTAATGGAACTAGAAAGTAGCACATTGAGTGAAGGAACCCAGACCCAGAAAGACAAATGCCACTTGTTCTCTCATCTGTGGTTCTTAGTTCCAAATCTTCAGATGTGAGTATACGTGTACATACACCCTGGAGTAACAGCAGAAACCACCAGAGTTAAAAGGGGCCATGGGTGAGGCCTAGAGAGTGGACCAGTGGGATACAGGGGATGTGAAATGGGAAATGGGAAAAAAATGAGGAGGGGGGCTTTATCTGGGGCAGGAGAAGGAAGGTCATTACAGGAGAGGGAGGGAGGTAAAATAATACTAAGGATGTTTGATAAAGCCTCAAGGACTCAAGTTATTTTCTGTTTACCTAAAATTATATATAAATGTGCATGCCTTTTTGTGTGTGTGTGTGTGTGTGTGTGTGTGTGTGTGTGTGTGTGTGAAATCAAGTTATTACACTTGAGTTGCCAGTGTTCTCCATAAGAGCCATAGACTAATAAAAACCCTAGTACCTGGCATGAAAAATCTTCCCTCAAGTTGTTGGTCAGGGAAGTCCAAGTGACTTCCAAACAATATAGGTTATGGCTGTTGCTCTTGGTTGCCTCTCAGAGACTGGAAATTTTAGACTTGGGAGATAGAAGAACTTGGGAGATCCAAGCCATATCTAACCTGAAAGCCTCCTCCCTGAGAACTAGCTTTCATAGTTCCAGAAGCTGAGAGGGAGGAGAGCAATCAGTAGTCCTGTCCATCTCTGAGGCCTGTGAACCACAACAATGACCAACATGGCAATAGTTCCCTAAAGGGGCAACAGTGGCACTCGTATCTTGGTGGTAATCAGCAGCTGTCTAATTAAGATCAATTCAACAGGAGGGAAATTGTGCCTGGTGCTAGAATCCTAGCCAACTATTCAGAGCTAATGAGGTCATGGATTTTTAGAAGAAAACCTACTACTGTCGCTTTACTAGACAGCATAATTCCTAACTGCATTATAATATTTACCCTTATTCCCATAGTTAATTGTAGCTTTCATCCCACATCAAAAACAAACATACAAACAAATACACATATACAAACAAACAAATAACTTCTCTTTGCAGCAAATGGAGACCTCAGAAAACCACAATTGGTCATAATGCAGAGATCAACTGCCCAGATCCAATGGGTAGATCTACAAGACAACTCCCATACTTCAGGTTCAGGGAACATGGTAGAAGATAAAGTGTAGAGACTGTAAGAGCCAGAGGACTGGGATATTTGCAGTAAGTTGGTGTCTCCTAGACATGTCAGGGAAGCTACATTCATGATAGCACAGCAATATGGCTGCCTAAACAAGACCTGACCAATGATAATAGCAATAGACATACTAATGCAGAGGTGGGGATTTCATAGGATCACATCCATAGAAAAGGAACTACAACAACTAATGATTGCTAAGAGAGGGGGAATTGGCTCTCAGGGATGAGTTACCCAATACAAACTGCCAACTCTGAAATCACATACACATAAGCAAAACTAAACTGACTCAACAGGTTGATTTATGCATTTATGTTTAAATACACACATACATACATGTGTAACAATAATAATCAGAAAAAGGAGGCCATCAATTTGAGGAGTAAAGGGCACATGGGAGGGGTTGGAGGGAAATAAAAAAAATTTTAAATTGTAAATTAAAAACTGAAATGAAAAACAAATAAACAAAGCAAAAGTAAAACCTCCTCATAGTTGTTGAGAATCCAACAATTACTTAGTGTGATTTATCAGAAAAACAACTATTATGCAAGATGTAGAGCTCAACATTGATCCCACAAAATACTCAAATATTCATCACCCTGTCCCCCTTTTTAGAATACTATTGATACACGGTTGCTACTGTTGGAATGACAAATGGGGTTCTTTATTGGGATTTCCAGAAAGTGGTCTCCAAGACTAAGCTATTATCCCAGGTTATAGCAAGTCTGCTGTTCTGATTTTTTTATTTCATTTGGTAAGATATAAAATGTTCTTTCACCCGCCTTGGCACAAAGGGAAATGAGTTATTAGTATGGCAGAGAAGAAGACTGCGGATGAGGTCATGCTGACGTTAAGTGAGTTACCAAACCCCTTAGACTCAGCTTCCTTGGTGGACAATGAGAGATGACAAAATCAGTCTTGAGGGATTGCTGCAATGTTTGAATGAAGCAACACGCTTCAACGGTTAAGTCACACAGCACCACTTCAACTCCACACAAAAAGCTAAAGTCCTTTTCACCGGGGTTACCAGTGGAAGAGAGTACATTCTAAACCTAACATTTGCTTCATTAAGGTCTTATGGTTTACATGGTGACTTCATGTGTGCACTATCTTGATTTATTCTTCATTGTAACACTGTATAGTAAAGTGAAAATTGCATTTTTCAGAGGTATTTATACATCTGAGCAGAGACTCAGGACATGAAGTATTAAAGCCAGTGTTCAGTACAAGGTCTTCTAACGTGAAGTATAGTGATCCCTCCACTTCGTTCAGAACTTAAAACACATACATTTTCTAGTGCCTACAGTTAAAGATGCTGTATTGCGAACCTAGGTCTCATGCCTCTCACGTAATAATGCAAAGCTGAAGTATATATGTATGTAGATGCATTATTTTCAAAAGGAGTAACTCATTAACAAAGTTTTAACTCAAAAGTGTTTATACTGTCAGGACAGCAAAAGTAAGTTAGGAGATCGTAGCTCAATATAATGACAACAACTTCAGAAGCTACTAAAACCCAGGTTCTGGAATATAACAATGTATTTTCACTTTTCCCTAAAGAAACCAGTGACATACAGAAAGGGAATATCCACAAGTGGATATGAAGGTGGATATAGAAAGAAAGGGCCCAACTCACTTGTCTCCAACGTCTACTTGATCTGAAAGAAGCTATGGTAATCATGGGCACTTGAATTCCCCCATGAGGAGAGGAAAGGAAGGCACACTCAACCCTTCCACTGTGAGCTAGATCTTAGTAATCCTTGAATGCTTACATGACTCAAGGCCTTGCTCAAGTTTGTAAAAATGAATTTACATTTTAGTCCTTTTTCCAGTAAAGCAATGAAAGAGTCCAGTCTCACATGCTCGAGGGCTGGGGACATGAGTATATGTGACTTTGTGTGTCTGTCTAAATGTCTGTGTTTTCACAGAACATCTAAGAAGGGTTAGTAAGATTTACTTGACATCTCTCCAAACTACCACCAACCACTGTCTCTCATTTGGGTGAAGTTCTAAGAAACTGCTTAAAATCAGAGGCAAAAGACTACCTTTCAATACTTAGAGATAAGAAGCCAGGCACAATCCCTATTATAGAGGTAGAAGCAGGAGGATCAGGAGTTCAAGGTGATCCTTGACTATACAGTCACTTGGCACAGAGGCTAGCCTATGCTACAATGAGACTTTGTTTAAAAAAAATAACAACACAGAGTTAGAGGGTTTTTTCCTTTCCATTTCCTTCCTTCCTTCCTTCCTTCCTTCCTTCCTTCCTTCCTTCCTCTTCCTCCTCTTCCTTTTATAGACAAGGTCTCATTACATAACCCTAGCATGTCCAGAACTTACTAGGTAGACCAGGCTGGCCACAAACTCACAGAGATCTGTCTGCTTCTGCCTCCTGAGTACTGGGATTAAAGGCTGTACTCCCATGCTCAGCAAATTAGAACTTTTGAAGGTCGAAAAGCAAACATCTACTTAGTATGTCAGATTCTGACAATAGTCTTAAGACATAAAATAATTGGTATTTGGTCTTACCCTGTGGTTGGGCATGGAGGATACTGCATGCTAGGGTAATTTAAGATACAGTTCCTTATCTTGTCCTGGGATGAACATATAGACAACAGAGTCTCTCTGTACCAGAAAGCTAAGGGAGCAGCTTGAAATAGAGAACCAGATTTTAGTAACAGGGAGGAAAAGATAAGAGTTAAAATACTATGATGATTAGTAATGATTGTCAACTTGGCAGGATCTAGACTCACTGAAGAGACAAACTTCTGGGCATGCCTGTGAGGGATTATCCAGATTAGGTTAATGAGGTGGGAAGACCCGCCCTGAATGTGGACCTTATCATCCCCGTGCCAGTGCCAGCATGGTACATCTCTCTTCAAGATGCACAAAGCAAACTTCAATAGGTGCGGCTATTGATACGAACTCCAAATGGACTGTAACAAAAGCAATGTGTGAGAGTGGCATCATTCTACAAAGCCACGATAGTCTACTATCAAACTTTCATAATTTTGATCTAATGGATAGAAAATAAAATTTCAGTGTCATTTACCTTACACATCTTCTGTTTTAAAAGTGGAATCTTTTCCTATGTTTTATGAGCATTTTCTACAACTCACCCAATCATGTGCTTTTTCTTCATTGATCAATGCCTGGGAACTCTTGTGGTAAAAGCTACAAATTCTGGGCTACGACAGGTTATTATTATTATTATTATTATTATTATTATTATTATTGTAAGGAGGTATACATTACTTAGTGTTTTGTTAAGCTCTTTAAAATGAAGAGTGGATATTGAATTTTGTAATGTGCTTTTTTACCACCAAATCCTAAGCAATGATCATATGAATTTTCCCATTGGATCCATTGATAGAGACAGACAACTATACTTCAATTTTCCAGTATCTAATTATCTTCATATTCTGGGAATAATTTCTATTTGGTCATGTGTGGAACATTCCTTTACACTGTGTGTAAATGTCACTGTGGTTGGGTTAATTAAATAAGCTCACTGGCCAATACCTGGACAGGTTGAGGTTAGACTGGACTGACTGGCACGAAAAAAGAGAGCACATAGAAAAAGAAGAGGAGTCTTGAGAATTGTGAGGAGATGGAGAGGAAGTAGGAGATGAACTTGCGATGCTGAGAAAAGGTACTGAGCCACGTGGCAGAATGTAGATAAGAAATGTGGATTAATTTAAAATATAAAAGTTAGCTAGTAACAAACTGAGCTGTTGGCCAAGCATTTATAATTTATAATGAGTCTCTGTGTGGTTATTTGGGAACTGCCTAGAGGGACAGAAAAGTCCACCTAGCCATGGACTAGTAGCTTTAAGGAATATTATAACTATGGTGAAGTTTGTCTATAGACATCTTTAATTTTTTCAGATATATTAGTACTATGAATATCCTTAAAGAATTTAGACATTTTTTTTTTTGCAATTGATTATTGAGGAAAAAGTAAAAAGAGAACTAGAGTTACTGAGAGTTAAGTGGCTGCATGGCTTTTACACAGTGAATTAAAGATATCAAGGTGAGAAGGAGGTAGTATAAGGTATGAGGAGGAGGGAGGAGGAGAAAGAAAGAGGGAGGAGAAGGCTGAGGAGGAGGAAGAAGAAGAGAGGGAGGAAGACAAGAGGGAAAGAGGAGGGAAGAATTTTCTTCCAGGGGTAAATATGAGCTCACTGAATAATTTATACATGCATATGAGGGGGGATGTGAAGAGTCATCAGAGAATAACTTTTGGGACTCTATTCTTTCTTGTCACACCTTGTGGGATCTTGGGACAGAAGTCAGGCTGTGTGCAAGCCCCTCTACTTGCTGGGCCATCTAATGGGCTCAAAAATATACATCACTAAATAAGTAGATCCAAACCAAGCTTTTCAGACAAGTCTCTACTAAAGTAGCCTTTTCCACCTTCCGGAGACTTGTATCACAAGCTCAGTTCTGTTGATGGTATCTGAAGCCAGCACCTCTGTGAGTTGTATGGAGATTCACCAGTATACATCCTGGCCCAGGAGTGACAGAGTGCCCCAGCCATACTTCTTTCCTCCACAAGCTGTGTGAAGACTTCTTTCCTTTCAAGGCCACACTGCACGTGACTGGCTCTTTTCCACAACCACCAAAACTGTGACTCAGTTTCACTTCTATGGCCTTGAGGTTGAAATGGAGAGGCTGCTTGTCGTCCACTGTTGTTCTGTTCAGAGGTTTGATTATGGCCCTTGTCAATGTTATCTGACTTGAAGACTTTTAAAAAAGAATTTATTGTATGCATATATCCAACAAAAGTATTTTTATATGGAGGAGGCCTAAACAGCACAATGGATTTAGGCTGAAAATATCTCTTTCTAGATTCTACCACAGTTCTCTAATTCTGAAAGGATTTAAACAGGAAAGCCACAGAGGGAAAATAAAAACCCTCCAGGGACTTCACCCATTTAGGGTGTTTGTTCAGAAATTCAACAGACAGTGATAAATATTTATCATAGGTCAGGATAAGACTGTATTACAGGCCTAGAGAAAGGAAAAGTGAATAGGGTCAGACAGCCATCATCTCAGCTATTGTAGAATACTTAGCTGTTTGGACACCGTAACTGCCTGCACTCAATGTGGGAAACCAGTTACTGCTTTTTGTTTTATTTTTAGCTCGGTAAAATTATTGGAGTTTTGCATTATTATACAGAAAAGTTGTACATTAACAGGAGTATTCTCTTAGCTGGTCAAACAACCACAGAGAAAACAGGGCCAGAGTTGCTCATTCACAGTCAGGTTGAAATTTATCACCATTCATGGGCAACAGAACATGAGATAAGGCCAAGTGTGGGAGAGTGCTGTATTAGGGCCAGTTTTAGTTACAGCCTTCCCTGCTGAAGCTATAAACACAAATGGCCAATTTAACAACAAGGAGAGACCACCTATAAGATCTAGACCTAGGGTCTAATCAGTTGCTCTGTGGCTTCTTTCAATTACAGGATCCCTGCTATGTTTATGAGGACTTTTAATGTGAGCATCATGGTTTTGAAGGCCATATCATTATTGGCCATGTTTGATCTGAGGGTGGGAAAGCATGGGCTCAAACAAAACAAATTGTAAATTGCACTGTAAATTGGCATCCACAAGAGCCTACTGTGGAAGAGAAGGGAAAAGGTTCAGACACCACAGGGATCGAAACCCAGAAAGCTGGTGCTATTAAAAGTTCTGTTTGGCTCAGGAAATGAAAATTAGTTGAGAGTAAGTACCATGGCTTTGTCAACACTATTTCAGGGTGTTCTGAGAACGGAAGGATGATCAAGACAAACACATCATCTCATCCCAGTGTGGTAACAGGATATGATTTACAAATGGAAAATTAGGCCAGCACGATTGTTACAAAAACTGAATCGCTGCTTATATTCAAATAATTCTAATCACTATCAACTGAGTCACAATGCATGTGATTTCTCAGGCTTAAAAAAAAAAACCCAAATCACCTAATTGCTTAAGATTTTGTGAGTAAAAAGACCCCTAATGGAAAAGTAGCTGTCTTGCTAAAGGCTCTGCACAGTCTCTTGTTATGGCATCCTTTCTCAGTTCTGCTTCCAATATGACCCTCTACTCAGTTTTCTGACACTTGGAGGAACCTTTTTATTCTACATTTTTCCTTTGGACTGTCACATGCATCCCTATGTCTTAAACTGCTACCTTTGTGGATGGCTTGTAGCCACAGGCAGCTACGGATATACATGAGTAGGGCCCGACAACAAACTCGTAAACTTCTTAAAACATTATAATTTCCCTCAATTTCTTTTTGTAACTCGGTCACAGATTTTTTTTGAGCGTGAACTTTGTAGACAATTAGCATCATGTTGAAGTGTCACGAAGCTCTCTCTCACAAACCCAGCACCTCTACCTGTGTGCCACACGTGCATATCAAAGGTATCATGTCCAGAGTTTATTTTACGGTCTTCCTTGTAAGTATCCAGCCAGTTATCTGGGCAAGAAAGAGAGTTACCTTTTTCTCGTGTTTTGCTTTATTTTTGCATTGCACCTAACAGAGCTTATTTATACAATCCTTCCTTCTTTCCTTCCTTCCTTCCTTCCCTCCCTCCCTCCCTCTCTCCCTTTTTTCCTTCCTTCCTTCTTTCCTTTCACCATTATTTGAACTTAGGTCTTTGCAAGTCTCTTTCTCCTTGAATTCTCTTTATACTATTGATAGTTAAAATACATTTCTTCACAACAAAAGAAAAAGTGGCCTCCCATCACTCCCCCACCAAGCAAGACACATAGCCCAGCATGCACGTGTCATTCCTGTACACAGGATTTTCCATTGTCTGTTATGGATAATATAAAGGTCAGGTTCTTCATTAAGTCCTAAAGCAATTCTCTTCTCTTTACAGGTCTTGAAATCTTTACATAAACCCTATGATCTGGTCACCCCAAGTCTCATCCATTCCCCAAACACACCACATCTTTATCGTTATGAGAGTTGCAGTGTTTCCTCTGCATGGAATACCTTTCCTAACCTGTCTGAGAAGAATTCTTCTGAAGAGCAGGGTGGTGGTCATTGTTAGAGGGTTGCCAGAGGAAGAAATGAAAAGAAGACCTGTTTTCCACATGATCCAGACCATACAGACTCTTGGCAAGCATCTGAGATTGTTGCCTCTCACAGCAGCAACACCTCTGAACTTAATGAAAAAGTCTTAACAAAAAGTATTTCCTTCTTAAATTTCATCCCCAGCTTTCCCCCAAAGTATTGAGCATTCCTCCTCTCTGATCCTAACGTCCAGTTTTATTATCATATTGTACCAACTGCAAGTCTGATGAAGATTTCACATTTCAGCATTTCTGACCCCGCGGTATATCACATGATCTATACATCAAGGCTTCGTTAAGAGCAATCTTTCCCTTACAAGCCCATGTATTAGTGCTGTTACTTATGAGAACGTGAAATCAGATAAATATTATACTTAAATTGCATGAAAATTGCCATAAAATGTGATTATCCAAGGTCAATAATGCATATTTGTGGTGGGCAGAGAATTTTATGTTTTCTATTAATCAGAGAAACAGCTTTAAAAAACACTTTTTAAAAAGTAGCTGGCAGCAATGGCACACATCTTTAATCCCAGCACTCGGGAGGCATAGGCAGATAGATCTTGAGTTTGAGGCCAGCCTGGTCTACAAAGTGAGTTCCAGGACAGCCAGAGCTGTTACACAGAAAAACCCTGTCTTAAAAAACAAACAAACAAACAAATAAAAAAGTAGTACTGTCTTCTCTCTATGTTCCCATCCAACATACTGCCTAACCACAGTCCATGGACAATGGAGCCAAGAGAAACTGAAACCAAATAAAACTTTTTTTTTCTTACAAAGAAACTACTCTTTAGTGTCCTATTAGTAATCAAGAAATATTCCATTTGTGTGTCCAGCAAATAAACAAAGCTATACAGCCTCTGAACCATATTAAGCTAACATTCTGCATCATGTAGTTCTCAGTTATATACTGCTGAACTACAAAACCATGGCCTTATGTGGTACTGTGCCACATCGTCACCTGAGTGGCCTTAGCTGGCAGCCAGACATAGAGCCAATGAGGGTACAGGGTGAGTCTGTAAAACTCTACACTGTGATGATGATGCTGACAAAGCAGAGGAGTAACAGAGGGGGGACAGAGAAGAAGAAGAAGGAGGAAGATGGAGGCCATAGCTCTAAAGTAACACCTTCCAACAGAAATATGATGTGAGCCACAAACAGAATTTTAAGTTGTCTGATAGTTACACTTAAAAAGTAGAATAAAAAGATTCATACTAAGGCTATATTTCACTTATGTTACTTAATGGAATGAAGATACAATCACTTTACAATGCAATCAATATTAGGAAAACAGAAACAAAGGATTTTCCACAGTTTCTATTGCTCTGCCACTGGACTTAGCCATATTGGAGTTGCCCAACAGCAACACATGGCCAGTGTCTGCTGTATCAGACAGTGCAAGTCCAAGTTGTCTTTATAAACCCAGCTAAATAATAAGTTAATAATAATGTGCTACTTCCAGAGTGGACTTTTCACCCCATCATGTTGGGAACATTTAAAATTACCACAATATTCTTAAGTTTGCAAAAAAAAAATAGAGTATAATATTCCCTTCAAACTCTTTTTGTGTCTTGTTTTGGATAATTTTTTTGAAACATGATTTGAGACAATTCCTGGTATCCTTTTCACCTTCCCTTCATTCTGTTGGCTAAAAAAGGGCTGGCTATAGCCCATCTTTGTCTAATAAGAAAGTCCTTGGTACAGGATCTAAGAATATAAATCATTTTAGGATTATTAGTATCTTACATATGGCAGGTTCTGAATACATAACTTTGACTATACATTAAAAAGTGAACTAAAGTTGATAATGGCAATCTTCAATTTGAAATCCACAATGACACTATCTGGAGAGGGAGAAATATTCTGTTGCCTGGCCCCACCTAAAGCTCCCATGGCCAGAGAAGCTGGTGGTGGATCTAGAGTTTGCTTTGGGTATTGAGACTTAGAAAAGTGGGTTACCTCAATATGGTTCCATGGACCCACAAGAATTGCAGGCTACTGCAAACACTCTTAGTTACCTCCAGAGTTTGATGATAAGATCAATCTAGTACTTGCTTGGAAGTTTTATCTATCCCGGCTAGCTTTCATAGTGTAGGTAGGTGCCATCCACAATGCTGGGAATTATCATCAGTTTTATCATCAAGATTAATCATCAATTTTACCCAGTTATGAACCTTGCAAGCTATAATAACCACTGGCCTGACAAGATATGGGTGCAATAGTAGCACAAATGCTATGGGAGTAATCAACCACTTTCTGATTGTATCTAAGGTGTGCTCCACGGAATGGAAATGATGTCTGGCACTGTTAACTATACATGGCTAGATAGGTTATAGGCTCTAAGGGAGAACCCAACACTATTATTCTATATATAGACATAATATTAAAATGACTCCTAGTTACTTTTGCTATCCACAGATCATAGCATCCATTAACCATCATCAGAGAAGCTTCCTCTAGTCGATGGTGATTAATACAGAGATAAGTGACTGCCCCTAAATGAGATGTACATATTACACCCCTACCCTCAAGACTTGAGGATATTTGAGGCAGAGAGGGTAGAAATATTTTAAGAGCACAGAAGTGGTGGATAACTTTAAAGAAAGTATTTTCTACATACAACAGGGCAGTTGCATATATAAACTCATATAGATTGTAACAGCAAGCATAAGACTTGTGCAAGTGCAAGTTGAACAAAATTCCCAGCATGGGGGTTAGGGTGGGCATGAAGTCCCATTGATAGCTGAGAAGCTACTGGCATTTGATAGCTACTGGGAGAGAAAGAGTCCATTTTCTTTAATGGTGTGACCTGGAAGGGCAGAACCCACTCCCAAGTATAGTTAGCCAACACAAACGGAATCCAATGGACTTTTTTAAAAAGGGAAGAAGATACAAAAGTTAAAGAGGTAGCAACGTGAGGATGGAGAGAATGGATCTGGGTGGAGTTGGGTGGCAGGGTCAATATGATCAAAATGTAGTTGGAAGTTTTCCTGTGTCCCGCTCCACCCAGTCCACAGCTGCTCAGACTCAAATAAACACACAGAGGCTTATATTAATTATGAACTGCTTGGCCATTAGCTCTGGCTTATTACTGACTAGCTCTTACACTTAAATTAACACATAATTCTTATGTATGTTTAGCCACGTGGCTTGGTACCTTTTCTCAGTTCTGCCTTGTCATCTTGCTTCCTCTGTGTCTGACTGGAGACTCCTGACTCAGTCCTCCTCTTCCCAGAATTCTCCTTGTCTGCTTATCCCAACTATACTTCCTGCCTGGCTACTGGCAAATCAGCATTTTATTTATCAACCAATCAGAGCAACACACATTCACAGCATACAAAACAACATTCCACAGCATCAAAATACTTGAATTTTTAAAATTCTAGACCACTACTTTAGGTCTTGCTTCCTTGAGCTGAGAAATGTAGGAAATTTCCAAAGTATGACAGGTTTTCAAGGTTTTAACCCATTCATATCTATCTTTTTTCAACAAAATAATAGAATTCTCAGTGTATCAAGATACTGACTCTTTTAAAGAAAGACTTTAAGGCCATTAAGATATGTAGGCAGAAAAAAACTCCAATATACACATGTTAGAATTTTCCAGATAAAGAATAATAGGAATTTTAAAAAGTATAGGATCTAAGCCATATGTACCGCATTTCAAGTTCATTTTACATATGTAAAAAGAAACAGTCTTATGAATTAAGGGTAGCAAATAGAAGTATCTTCTGGTTATGAAAGCATCTACAGGTTATATATGTATAGTATAACCATAAAGCAACACATTTACCTTGAGGAGTCACATTAAAAAACCTACCTAGTCAATAATGCACACAGAACAAAACATTTTAATTGTTGTTTGTTTTCAAGATGGTATTGAGCCTGATCCATTACTCCCATCGAGAATGAGGGGAAGACCAACTCTGACTTCTGCATTCACAAAAACAAGGCTTTGCCACAGAGGAAAGAGCAGTGCTGTCTGCACAGAGGGAACAGCTGGGATGGAGTTCCTGTGACTCATGGACTGAGAATTTCTCTGCTAATTTCCAAGGTGGTTTGGCCATACTTTGTCAATTGACCCAACTTAACAGCCTTTTGTTGATGGTATGGTATCATGTGGCCTTATTCAGTAATAGAAACAGCATGTTGAAATTTCCCCAACAGTTCCCGCATGCATTTCCCCTGGCTTTCTAGTAAAGAAGAAAGCTCCCTCCAAAAACTCCACACTTATTTTTCTTTCAAATCTTAAACTGAATTCAGGAAATTAAAATAGGAAATATGTAAAAGCATTGTATTTTCATGTTCACTAACCCTGATCAATAAAACGCTTCCCAGTTCTAGCAAAAATATGGAGGAAAGTACAGAATCTGCAAAGGTTTCTAAGTAAGTGCTGGGTCTCTTGGGTATCCCAAAGAGCCAATGGGTGCCAAGCAGTCAGATGGTGACATTCCCTGTGCCCCAGTTTGGCTCTCTGTAAAGGAATGGAAAATATAATACAGCGAACAACAACAAATTTCAAGTTTCCAAGTTGCCATTCTCATGAGACCAGGAGTATAATTCTCACCAACCTGTCAGGGCTGACCACAAATCTGAGCTGGGGAACTACATAAGCCTTTCACGCCCGCATTGTGGTCAGTTAACATCTACCAAAGACACCTGTGCTGTAAGCCTTGCATGTCCACACTGTGGTCAGTTAGCATTTACCAAGGACACCTGTTCTGTAAGCTTGCACAAACATACTGTGGTCAGTTAACATCTACCAAAGACACCTGTGCTGTAAGCTTTGCACATACACACTGTGGTCAGTTAGCATGTACCAAGGACACCTGTGCTCCAAAAGTGATAGAGAGGTTTGCCTTCAAAATATTTCAAAAGCAGCAATGACAATAAATGATTGAAAAGTATGAAATAGTCTTAGAAGGTGACATAAAGGCTACAGGGCAATTCCATCTACACTGGGGATGGAACCACCATTGGAAGACGGACCATAGACCCAGTTGTGTTGTCTATGGTCAGTCAGCGCTGAGTGGCAATGGGAGCCACAGAGAGAGTGCTGTCTAGAAGGTTCCTGAGTGCCTGATGTGCAGCTGAGAAAGCCTCCTACCTTTCTGGAAGAAGTCCTCCAGCTTGTCCTTGAAAGGCTGCAGATACTCCTTTGGGGACTCCTTGCACACCAACTTCATCTGTTGCTCACTTGCTGCAAAGAGAAGTATAGATTAGACTTAATCAAAAATACTGCTGAGATCCTGCTTGGGCACAGTGTTCTGTTATCAGTTGTACAGACTGCATGTCAATCACAGTTTAACCAAACTCCATGGGAAAAATAGCACATTCTTTACCTCTCTTTGGGAACAGGGATATGTGAAACATTCAGTTTTCCTCTTAGCCATTCACAAAATGATCTATGACCCATACCAGGTAAAGTATTCTGCTTTTTGTTCCTCATAGTAGAGCAGAGAATGTACTTAAGGAGTGATTCCAGGGAAGAAAGGTCACAGGCCCTCTTCAGATTCATAGACTGAAAAAGATTTTGCTGAAGTTTCCACAAATCCAATTGCCTGGAATTATCAAGTTAAAGAATCCTCATGACCATGGATACTCCAGTCCAGTTTAGGAAGTACTGTATCTGCTCTTCACACCTCTCACTTAAAACAAACAAAGGTCATTTTCAAGATGAAAGTTATGAGAGTCAGCTTAAGTCCTGCCACAGTAAACAGGACAGAAAACGCTGGACCCTGACTGGAAATTGCTAGTTCATCTCTCCTCACCAAAACTACAAGCTCAGAGTAGAAAATCATTAACAGCCGAGCTTACCTAGTGACCCACAGATGTGGGGCACTTGCAAAGCTTTAAAATAAGCAGGATACAAAATGTAGAATAAACGCGCATGGAGGTTTTGTTGGAGAAATAGACAAATAGAAGTAGCAGGTAATGGGTAAGACTAAACCCCTCTCCCTGATTGCTTGACCAATGAGGAAAAGGAGGGAGGGACCTGAGTTCAGGGTAATAAATACTATTCTCAGAAAGCAACCAATTTGCTGGATTGGATTCCTCAAGATCATAAAATAATCTGCCTCACTTTTCACTCCCCTGAGTCTCCAGTATTCATTATGGAGTGAGGGTCCTTTGTCCTCACACCACTCACCTAACACTTCACTAACCCATGAAATAATTTCACTTGATTTGCTTCAAACAGGACACCCAGAATTTACAACAAATTACTATTTTGATAATCAGGTTGCCTTGAACCAGAACGCTCTGATTTGGTTACATATGAACCATAAGAATCAAGGGCTTGCTGTCTCCAGGAGTGGTTAACTCAAGCAAAAGATGTTGCTGTGGTTTCAATATGCTTTTTGCCAGTGGATTCACCTATTGGTCATGGCTAGAAATTACTGAGAGACCCTTGTCTAAGACACCAACTTAAACCTTGGATTTTTTTATCATAGGCAAATCATGCTCCTTAATTAAAATAAAATAGAGAAACACTTAGCTGTGTAGTGTACACCTGCAATCCAAGAGCTTGGGAGGCAGAGGCAGGTGGAACTTGTGTGTAGGGGTAGACTAAGCTACATAGAGTGCTCCAGTCTGGCCTGGAACCATATGAAACCCTGTCTCAAGAGGGGTGTGTGTGTGTGTGTGTGTGTGTGTGTGTGTGTGTGTGTGTGTGTGTATAGAAACATATACTTTATATCTTAGAAGAATCTATAACAAGAAGACAAGGCAAATTGAAAGTAAGCAATTGGGGAGGAACCTTTATTTACATCAGGAACATTCTAAGCAGCCATTTGGTGTTTGTTTGTTTGTTTGTTTTAATAAGCAAACACCTCAGTATTCTCTGCAAGTAGTCACCTGACATCTTTTCTTTCTGGGATAGTCTTGCCTTGAACTCAGGTTGAGTCTCTCAAGTGCTGATACTGTAGGAGGGAGGTACCACACTTGGCTTGACACTTTTCA
This sequence comes from Peromyscus eremicus, assembly GCF_949786415.1. Lineage (NCBI taxonomy): Eukaryota > Metazoa > Chordata > Mammalia > Rodentia > Cricetidae > Peromyscus > Peromyscus eremicus. The sequence goes on along the minus strand of NC_081419.1, from coordinate 87,592,728 downwards.
TTTTCAGTACTGGCACTCAGACTTCTAGACTTGTCAACTATGCTGGGAGACTAGAAGATGGTGCTAGGGGTGGAAGCCTGATTTGAAGCCATCTTGTGTGTTTTCTAAGTGCATTTTCAGGGTTCCAAGCCTTCATTGTAGGACAGGGTTACTAGATCACAGTAAAGGAGTATCCTGAGATTCAGGCTTCGACCAACATAGCTGCTTTTGAAGAATTTTGGCTAGAGCTTAAATAGACTGTCTACTGCTCTTCCGACAACTATCCCAGAGCTAGCTGGGAAATGTGCCCATTGGTATGCAGACATTGACTGCTTTCTTTCTTTCTTTCTTTCTTTCTTTCTTTCTTTCTTTCTTTCTTTCTTTTTTTTTTTTAAACAACCAAGGTGAAAAATACAAATCCTACCTTGGAAGATACAGAGAACAGTTTACTTAAAGTCAGCCAAACTATTTCAAACATTTGTTTCTGGGACCAGTGAGATGGTTTAGTGGCACTTGCCTCCAAGCCTGTTGCCCTGAGTTTGATACCTGTGCTCACATGGTAGAAAGACAGAATCAACTCCTGAAAGGTGTTCTTTGCCCTCTGCCTGTGCTCACAGAGCAAATAAACACATAAGATGTAAAAACAAACAAACAAACAAACATACATATTTGAACATCTTTAGCTTTCTTTGAAAGCAGTTTTGGTCTTCTCTCTAAAAAGTACTCTATAACTTCTCTATCATCTAATTTCTCTTTCCTGTTTTCCAAGTAGACAAACAATTTGGACAATGGCAAACACACCTCCTGATGTCACTATTCTCTTGCTGAAACAGTGAAACAGAAGTGCTTTGAGCTTGAGTGATGAGAAAAGACAAAGAGAAAAAATAAGAGGGTTTTGTTGACAGAACTGGAACACACTTTACAAGGTAGAATAAACAGATCTGGATTATGGGATCAGGCTAGGGCTAAAGGGTGAGAAAGTCATAATGGGTGATCCCAAGTCCATGTAAAAGGGACAGTGTATTTAAAAAAAAAATCATTTGTGTGTGTATTTTCAATGTGTGTGTGCATGTTCAATGTGTGTGTTTATGTGTATGTGCACACATGTTGAGGCCAGAGGTTGACACTGATTATCTTTTCTCCACTCTCCATCTTATTTTTGGAGACAGGGTCTCTCACTGAACCAATTGCCAGCGCCCCCGATATATGTCTGTTTTTCTGAACATTGGAAATACAGGCCTGTGGTGATATTTTATCTGTGTCTCCCAATAAAGTTTATCTGAGGATCAGAGGAAAAAGTCAGCTACTATAGTAAACATGGAAGTTAGGCAATGGTAGCACATGCCTTTAATCCTATCACTTGGGAGGCAGGGATCTGTCTGGATCTCTGTGAGTTCAAGGCCACACTAGGAACAGAGCCAGGCATGGTGACACACACCTTAAATTCCAACACTAGTTAACCATAAAGGTCTGGAGGTCTGTACAGACAGACAGGAAGTAACAGAGCTGGGCAGGAAGAGGAAGTGATGTAGCTGGGTGGAGAGGAAATGAGTTGACAGAACAGAAAGGTATATAGGCATGGGTATACAGAAGTAGATCTCTTTGGAAGCTGCAGAGTTGGTGAGGTGAGGTTATTTCTCTGTTCTCTCAGGTTTTAACCCCAATATCTGGCTCTGGGTTTTTTATTAATAAGACCATTTAACACTTCATTCTACACAGGCCAGTACTGTCATGCCTGGCTTTTACATGGGTACTAGTGAGCTGAGCTTAGGTCCTCATGTATCTGGCAAGCACTTCACTGGCTGTGTCACTACCCTAGATCCCGACTTAGTGAACTTTAATGACCCTAGCACTGCCCATCATCTCACTCATCCCACGAGGCATAAGCACGGTAGCAAAGATGGTCATACTGGCTGGGCATTTCTAGAGGAGATCAATGCACAGGCAATTGGCCAAATAAACTTTGAATGATTGGCGTCCAACGTGGTGGCAAGAGTTTCCACCTAAAAACTGAGAAAAAAGATTCTAAAACGGAGCTAAAAACAGCTTCCTAATTGTCTCTCTCAAATAAGCGGCAGCTGCTGGTTTGAGCTACTGGTGGGTTCCTAGCGTGTGCGCTCGACCTGCCGCATGGCAGGAATGAGGCCTCTGCAAGTGGCACATTAAACTGCATGGTGGATTTAGCCTTTGCAGGTACAAAACAAAAAAAGAGGTTCCTGGACTACACGCTGCTTGGATAAAAGCATAGACCCACAATAGCTCCCAGAGCTGGTGGTAAATGTAGCCATATTGGGAAGCTGCGGTGGGCGAACCCAGCAGCCACAGCTGCTGCAGTTTAAAGCAATAGATTCACAATAAGACAGATTCAGATGTAATAGTTTACAATGTGTGTAAAATATACGTAGGCTTGAAAGAGACAAAAAAGGTGATATATACAGTTATATAAACACATACATAGTTTTAAAAAATAAAGTCTTTAAAGAGACAGTAAAATTAATATAAAAAATAAGCCACGTAAAGAATATTACACAGAGAATCTGGATTGTGTTGTCTTTGGGATTTTTAACTGCAGAAAAACATTTGGTCGTAAAAGATGTTGAGTTAAACCAATATGTATATTTTAAAGATAACTTGACTTCAAAATTAGAATGTAAGGATATGTTACTTTGGAAAAGAGACTCTGCTTTTGTTCCCACAGAAAGCCAGAGGCTATGGATTTGTTCCAGATTAAGATACATCAGATTTGACCAGCCAAGACCCCCTGAAAGGTCTCCGATGACACCATGGCCCAGATGATCCAACATCCAGAGTGATTTGAAGGCAACTGGCTCAGACGATACACCCTCATGGACTATTCCATAATCCTAAAATTTTCTTTGTATCCCCATAAGATACAGCGCCCCCCTCCAGCAGGAAGTAGTAAGAGAAGCTACGCCCAAATTCCCAAATTATATGTAATTTTACTTTGTTAAGGTTAAAATCTTCCTTTTTGAAAAAAAAAAGGGGGAAGTGCTGTGGGATGTTCTGTATGGCAAATATGTTGCTGATTAGTCAATAAATAAAGCACTGATTGGCCATTGGCTAGGCAGGAAGGGTAGACGGGACAAGGAGGAGAATAAAGCTGGGAAGTGGAAGGCTGAGTCAGAGATACACTGCCAGCCGCCACGATGACAAACAGCATGTAAAGATGCCGGTAAGCCACGAGCCATGTGGCAAGGTATAGATTAATGGAAATGGGTTAATTTAAGCTGTAAGAACAGTTAGCAAGAAGCCTGCCATGGCCATACAGTTTGTAACCAATATAAGTCTCTGTGTTTACTTGGTCGGGTCTGAGCGGCTGTGGGACTGGCAGGTGAGAGAGATTTGCCCTGACTGTGGGCCAGGCAGGAAAACTCCAGCTACAAATGATCTCTGCTTTGAGCCATCATTTGACAATGGACTTCCAGGGAGACATACTTTTCTCCTGATATGCAGTTAGGTCTCTGAGAATACATGAAGCTATGTGGTTTCTCACAGCATAAACTCCTAGTTCTTTAAATCCAAAACCCCTCAGTGACATTCAAGTTCTAGTAGCAATTTTAGAACCATTTTTATGAGCACAAATAATATGTCATGCTATCAATTTAGAAAATAAGATGTAACTGAAAGCATGGGGTTGATTCCTTGAAGGTTACTTCTTTTAATCAAAGTATAGCTTAAAGAAGAGCTTGTGTCCATAGTCACCAAAGCATGGCCTCTACTTCTCCTGAATTGAAAAGATTGGTTATTGCAGCTCTTCTTTTGTCCTGGAAGCAGTGACAGATGGGATGCCCATAAAAAATGTTCAAACTTTACGAGCCATGTCACAGAGCTGGAAAAACTATGTGCCTGGACCAAGACTTCCCTGGGCTCAGGTGTTCTGTGGCTTTTTGTCTTATGGAAAATGAGGACACCTTCCTTTCTGTAGGACATGAGATAAGGCATAAAAGTAGTTTGTAGAATGTGTAGCATTAGCGAGCAACTTTGAAAAATACTATTTGTTATTATGAGGCTCTAGCACACTTGGTCAGGAAACATTTCCCAGTGGGAAGATTACAGTGTGATGTAGCTAGAGTTTTCCTGCCTGGCCCACGGTCAGGGCAAATCTCTTTCACCCGCCAGTCCCACAGCCGCTCAGACCCAACCAAGTAAACACAGAGACTTATATTGCTTACAAACTGTATGGCCGTGGCAGGCTTCTTGCTAACTGTTCTTACAGCTTAAATTAATCCATTTCCATTAATCTATACCTTGCCACATGGCTCGTGGCTTACCGGGATCTTCACATGCGGCTTGTCATGGTGGCAGCTGGCAGTCTCTCTCTCACCCAGCTTCCTGTTCTCTCAATTCTCCTCTCTGTTAGTCCTGCCTATACTTCCTGCCTGGCCACTGACCAATCAGTGAATTATTTATTGACCAATCAACAACACATTTGACATACAGACCATCCCACAGCAGTGTGATGGCTGGAGACTAAATGGTGAAGAAGCTGTGTGCTCAGTTTACAGAGGAATGGCACAGCCCAGATCTCCAGTTTAGAAGATGGGAGCAATGCCTTTCATTCCCTTGCTGAGATCCTGCCACCTATTGTGAGAATCCACTGAAGACTCTCCCCGGCCCCCACCTCCCCAAAAAGGTGAGCTAGCTTGTGAAATCATCCCCCACATTTCTGAGCCTCCTGGTTTTGAAATTAGAAAGTAAAACCAGTACAAATGACAGCAGTCCCCTGGGTCTGCTTGGAGGACGCCTCTGCACCCTCCCGTGCGGCCTGCTAGAATTAAACCTCTCCCCGGGATCAAAGGAGAAGGCTGCCCTCCAACTGCCCTTGCACAGCTACATGTTCCGGTGGCCAGCAGCTCACACACTCCAATTTATTAACTTGGCTTACCCGAGACGCTTTCTAACAGACAAACGGGAGACCTAAGACTAATTAATGATGACACTGGAGACTGGAGGCGCACAAAGAAGAGAGGTCATGGACAAATTCGTAAATGCCACTCATTGTCCAACCAGAAGACTACTATACAATCTTGCCAGACCACCAAAGTTGCCTTAAACACAGTCTGTGCCAGGACCTCCAACATTAAAACCAACCAAGTCTGTCTTTTTTTTTTTTCTCTCTGTAAAACTTTCAACTATAAAAAACATTAGTTTCTAAAGTTGACTACTAATAAGTGGTTATTGTAAGAGGGAAATGTAAACTGATACATGATGGAATAATAGAGAACAACTAAAATCCGACTCCCATTTAAGTCTTGTACTTGTGACTTCTTGCAGTGAAAAAAAGTATGTTCTTGAATGTTTTAAGATTTCAAATGTCAAACTTCTAAAGTCAGATTGGTTATTATTTTTTTTGACTTATGACTCATAAAAATTAAGTTCATTGAGGCATGTTAAAAAGCAAAAATAGGTTAGAAGGATATAATAGTCAAACTCTGATATAATTAGTCAAAAATCATATGTATTTTTGTATCAAAGTACATGGGAAATTATTATTAATTACTTTGAGACTGCTATATGGACTCAGTTAAGTCATAATCCATTGTGTGTGTGTGTGTGTGTGTGTGTGTGTGTGTGTGTGTGTGTATGTATGTGTGTGTATTTAACTGGGGATTGTATCCAGGACGTGGCAAAGCAAGAATACATTTTACTTAAGATTTACGCTTTTTGAATTTGGAATTGTCTTCTCTGCTTACCTAATTCCCAATTAGGAACTCCCATGGTTCCATGGTTCTGTATCAGCTCTACTCATTCTTAAGTTTTATAAGATTGGTCTTTTCCACAGTCTTCATGCTCAAAGGACCAGCATTAAGGATTGTCATAGCAACATATCAAATTATTTGCTTATAGCACATTTTTGTGTTGTTTAGGTGAGAGAAAGAAACTGGACTCAGGCTGAAAAAAGAGCCTATGATGCTTGTTGAAGAAGTTCATTATGAAGGAATTCATTGAATAAATACATCAACTTAACAGATGCCTATGACGTGCATGAATTTGGACTAGGTATTGGTGAGATATCAGTGATTGAACTAGACTAATCTCTTTCCCTGGGACACTGCAGGGAGTGGCCACTGATGCTTCTTATATAGCACATAGTGATTGCTGTACCTAGTAATTAGAACTGCATACAAACATATGGCTTCTTCTCTCCTGTGACACATCTTATCATTTTAGTAACAAGAAGCAAAATATTCTTGCCCAGTGCTTTTCACACATCAAGTAATACATGCATATGTGGGTTTTCTTTTAAAATGAGCAGTTTTTAGCTTTATTCTCCAAAACGTTCTTTTATTAAAATAAACTTTAAGTGAAAGTGTATTTAGAAATCAAAATCTGCATAACAGCTTAACCTACACACTTTATAATGATGTTAGCTTTGACCTGAACATTATTCCCAATATAATATGCTTGGACCAAAACAGTGTATCTTACTTTGGATAGCAGCAACACATAGACTTCTACAGATAGTAGAAAGCAGATTTTAAATTAATAAACCATTATTTTCATGTGCTTGTTAAAAGCTGGCATAGATGAGATGGTCCCGCTTTGTGGTTCTTCCATATCGTCTTTCATATCTTCTCTATCTCCCTCCGTCCCTTTTTCCTTTCTTCTGCAGTGCTAGGGATGGGACCCAGGACCTTAAACCTATTAGAGGGAAGGTCTAGCACTAAGCTACATCCGTAGCATGCATATATATATATATATATATATACACAAATATATATTTAGCCGGGCGTGGTGGCACATGCCTTTAATCCCAGCACTCGGGAGGCAGAGGCAGGTGGATCTCTGTGAGTTCGAGGCCAGCCTGGTCTCCAAAGCGAGTTCCAGGAAAGGCGCAAAGCTACACAGAGAAACCCTGTCTCGAAAAAACAAAAAAACCAAACAAACAAACAAAAAAAAACCAATATATATTTAAAGGCTATATAGAAAAGGCAATGTAAAGAGAGATTTCAACTTGATTTAAAAAGAAAACCAAATGATGCAACTCCTAAAATACAGCATGCATTTCTTGTGCATGAGTTTTCATAGTCACACTATAAACACTAAACAGCATGGTGTGGTAATGGGTAGTGCTGGTGTTATCAGCAATCTTAGGCCAGAGATGGGTGGACAGGAATAAAAGGAAATTCTATTCTAGGAGAAATCCATATAGCATAGATTTTGAAGAATACTGCTTTGTCAATTTTTTTTTTTTTTTTTTGCTAAGCAGCCCTCCAAAGACCACATTTCCAGATTCATTTAGACAACTGTATACCAAAGACCCAGTTGCAGACAATCGATGTACAATTAAAGATGTTTCCTTTAGCTGTGATTTTGGGATTTAGCTGGTATCATACGTAAATTATTTCTCTTAATGACTATTCATGCAAGAGTAAACATTTGTTTCTAAAGTGGTTAAAAAAACTTGAATGGGCAACTGTATATTAGAAAATGAAACATAGGGCTTAGAAACATGCACACTGGATCAGGATGGTACTTATCTCATAATACTATAGATATTATTACATGGACTTTTACATGTATGTGATACTTTCTACCAATACACACATAGTCCCTCTACTTCTGAGGTTAAATTGAACATTATGTTGAATGGACAGCTTTGGCATATTCCATAAAGTAGAAATAACCCAATTATCCACCAACTGATGAGTGAATAAATGCATTTTATATACATAATGAAAAATTATTTGAGCATAAAGATAATGGCATGTTGATATATAGTGCAACATAGATAACCCATTAAAAACACTGTGATAAGTGAAGGAAGCCAACCACAAAGCCATGTATTGTATGATTCTACTTGAAGTATTCTAAATAAGAAGAATCAAAAGCCAAAGTAGATTAGGGTTGCCTAGGGCTAGAAGAGGAAGGGATGTGTATGGGGGGTGGGGAGGGTGCTGACTAAGACTTGAAGTATGGTTTTCTAGAGTAGTGGCTTTTAACCTATGGGTTGTAATCCCCATCGCGGTCACATATCAGATATCCTGCATATCAGATGTCTCTAGTTTCTCAACCAGCCCACATGGCCCTAAAGGGGCTGGCTCCTGCTTGCTCCCTCTCAGATTCATGACACCCCTCTTCTTCGTTAATTATTGTTGTGTGTGTGTGTGTGTGTGTGTGTGTGTGTGTGTGTACAGATATAGACAGATCACACATCTCTAATGGATCAAAACTCTCCAATGAGTTCTTGGAGGAAAGAACTGCCTTCTTCAGATACAAGTCTGGATATGTTATTTGATACTCTAGATTCGAGCAACTATATGTTATCTTTCACAGGAGAGGAACAGTTTGATTCACCTTAAGAAGGTGAGATGGTTATAGAAAGGCAAGGGTAAAAGGACAGAACAAGTGACTTGGAGAAGGATGGCTTCTGTGACATCTCACAACTTCACTAAAGCCTCCCGAGCTCACACTGCTTGCTGTAGGCTGTGTGGGCTGTGAGTAGAAACGGGAATGAGCTTAGAGATGGTACAGAGCAAAGATGCTTCATAGGGAGGAAGACAGGCACCACTGCACTTTTCTAATGGCCCTTTGCATCCTATGGACATGGGATGTTGTAGTAAGTAGCTTTTAAGTCACGGGATGCAAGATGTCTTAGCCTTACTATGACAACACATTTGATAAATACTCATATATTCAAAACTTGTGCTGGGTATCTGCTGTATACCACTGTGCAACACATTAGGCACAGCTATCTAACGAGACCCACATTCTTCTTCATGAAATGGTTTGCAACCCTGTGACAGTAAAACAAAAAACAAAACAAGCCCCAAAACAAAACTAGGAAATCAATACATCACATTACAGTGTGGTGTCATGAAACACTGGGTAGGGCCTCCTTAATGCATACTGGGCTGGGAAAGGTTACCCAGATAAGATGACTTGAGAAGTATGAAAATGTCAAGGAAAGTGATGGAAGGGGGAGAACTGTGGATGAAAGTAAAACATGATGAAGCGGCATAGACCATTGGAGGTAGGCGAGGTGGTGTAGTCAGTCACAGAGCTCAGGGACTTCTTCGCCTTGGTTTACTACTGTCCCGGTGCCCAGATTTTAGCTTCAAGGCTTGAAGTGTCTATCAGAGAGAGGTCTCTGACTCCAGCGATACAGCAGGTGATATGCTGGGATGAGCGGTTCCAGTGAAAAGACACCAGAACCAGCCTGAATGGTGAACATCCGAAGGTGCCATAAGCATAGGCGGCTTTCAGATTTCTTTAAAGAAGTAAGGAAAGGTCTCACGGTGAAGGTATTTGACTAGAGATTTTATTTAAAGTAAGGATGGACGCCATGAACAAAACTGAGAAGGGAAATTAAGAATATTGCTCAGGACATGTTAAGTTTGAAATGTTAACTAGACGCTCACTTTGTATATAAAAGCCTGCATTTGAGGGCACATGACTGAGACAAAAATACACACCAGGGAGTCACTGACATAACATTGGTATTTAAAGCCACAGCAGGAGATGAGCTGCCAAGGAGGGACTGTAGCCAGGGCAGAGAAGAGGTACAGGGCACAGCCTGGGGCACGCAGACACTACAGGAGAGGCCAGCTGTGGTGGAAATTAGAAAATGAGGAATGCAGAATTACATGATTGGAAAAGAAATCGGTAGGCAAGGGGGAAAAAGCACACTGCTCTATACAGTGCTGCTGAGGGCCAGGGAAGACGAGGACAGGGAGTGACTGTTCAATCTGGCACCAGGGAAGTCACTGGAGGTTTCACAATGCTTACGGGGAATCAGGGGCGAGGAGGAGTATGCCCAGATGGAGAAGGGTGGGCTAGGTGGAGACTGACCCTATAGTCATGAATGTATGAAGTTAAGCCACCATATGTGTATGAAATTAAGCTAGAGAAAGAATGGCTAAAGCTTAGTAGGCCAAGGAGAGTTTTGTTTTTGTTTTTGCTTTTTTTTTTTTTTTTTAGGTGACGTGAAAAGTCTCCCATGGGCTCATGTGCTTAAATTGGTGTCTTCAGCTGCCGTGCTGGTTTGGAAGGCTGTGTAACATTAGATAGGTGGAGCCCTGCTGGAAGAGGTGGACCACTGGGAGAAGCACTTGAGGTTCTGTGTCTAGCCACACTTCCTGTTCTCTCCCTGACTGCTTTGATGTAAACAGCCAGTCTTGGGAGTTCTTCAGCCAAACCTTCCCAGCCATGACAGACTGTATCCACCTGGAACTGTAAGCCAAAATACATTCCTCCTTGTCAGGGATTTCATCAGATTGGGTCAGGCAGGGCTAGGAAGATGGCCCAATGGGTAAAGTATTTGCTATGCAAGCATGGAAACCTTAGTTCAGAATGCTAGCACTCATTTAAAAGTTGGGTGTGGTGGTGAGTGCCTGTGACTCCAGAGCTGGGGCTCAGACAGGTGGATAAAGGGGGTTCTTGGCCACTGGCCACTTAATCTATCTGAAATAACAAGCTCCAGATTCAGTGAGAGACCTCACCTCAAGAAAAGGGAAAGAATTGATTGAGGAAGACAATGTGATATCAACCTCTGGCCTCTACACATACCTGTAAATGTGTGTGTGTGTGTGTGTGTGTGTGTGTGTGTGTGTGTGTGTGTGTGTGTTCACACAGACCAGATGGGGTCCTAACTGCCTGAGATATTTTAGGGATCCTCTTATGGAGTAGGATTCCATCAATAGGACCTTCCATTACTCTTTCAAGAAAAACAAAACAAAACCCAAAGCACAAAATGTTCATTGAACAGAAATCATTTTGCACAGAAAGATGCTCCATTGGGCTGTTCTGATTAAGTGCAGAGGGGCACAGGCCTCTAGAGAGTGGGTGCCTGTTTCCCCAGAGGAATGTTGTGTAAAAATAAACCCACCAGGAATCTCAAGCCCAGGGGAATCCCATGATTCTGATTCACTTCGCTGAGGGAGGCTGCTCGAGATCAAATGCACCTTAATGTCCCATGATTGTGAGTATTTTGCATGAAAAAATTTAAGCAGAAGTGACAAGGCTAAGTGAGGACATGCCAGCATGCTTTAGGACGTCTGGAAAGATTTGCGAAGCCCGGCCACTGACTACAGCCTTTGCACGGTATTGTCTACACTATTCATAGGACCCTCCTATCAAACATCAGAGCTGAGTCACAATTTCCATTGTGATGATTATGTGGTTATGGATGCAGCCTTGGTCTGTGAGACATTAGCGTGAAGAATATTCATTAATCACCTACTCATGACTAGCCTAAATACAGATGGATTGGGCATGATTTGATTTATAGAGTGTTAAATGATCCAGCCATTTACTAAACTGTGTTCCTTGCATGGGCCTCCATGAATACCGCCATCTTTAGAAGCCTTCATTTGAACTAATGACTGTAGTTCCAAAAGATCTTCTGAGATATGTAACTATATAACTTGAAAGATAAAGCATTTCACAAAGAATTCATGATGTTTTGGCATAAATCTATTTATAAGACTAGTTTAGAGAAATAAGGATGTTTCAAGCCATGGACAGGACAACTGGATCAAATAAGCCCTGCACTGAGGAGGCTGAGGCCAGATGATCATGAGTTGCAAGCTAGCCTGGGCTACAAAGTGAGTTTTAGCCCAGGCTGGGCTGTGGAATGAGACCTTGTTTTAAAACAAGTGTGTCAGAGAGAGAGACAGAGAGAGAGAGAGAGAGAGAGAGAGAGAGAGAGAGAGAGAGAGAGAGAGAGAGAGAGACAGAGAGAGAGAGACAGAGAGAGACAGAGACAGAGACAGACAGACAGACAGACAGACAGAGAGGAGCCATGTGAGATTGGAGCTAAGCATGAAGTTACTTGGCTTCGAAGGGGAAGGGAACTCATCCTGGAGAAGAGCAGTTAGCTTCTAGAAAGTACTATAAAGGTACCAAACACAGAAAATTAAAAAAAACAAAACGTAACAGGGAAAAACTTCTCCTTGGTACCATGGCCAGAGCCAAGCCACCAACCTCCCTTTGATGCTGTGTCTAGGCCTCTGCATCACAGCCCTTGTTCACTATAACATCACAGGGGTTGCCTTTAGACACGAGCTTTTATGTACTTACACTTGGCAATAAAACGTTTATAATTTCAACTAATATTTCATTTACACTTTCTTATGTTATTTTATAAAACTCACAAGCATTGTATTTTACAGTCATAAAAATTATCCAACTGTATATACCATAGTTCACTTAGCCATTCCCCTAGAGCTGGCCAATAAAAGCCTTTCTACAGCAAGCAGCCCTACAGAGAGAGAGTCAGGGATTGAGTCACGGCTTTCTCCACACAAACTTATTCTGAGTTCAAGATGGCTTCTTTAGGCTGCAGCAGGCTGAGTTGTGTGTGAGGTTGGCAAACGTTTTTCAGAATTCTTAAAACATGGTAGCCAAACTGCTTTTGGTACAGCCAAAACTTACTCAACCCCGAGAGAGATGAAGAGGAGAAACTTTGCAAGCTGTGTTTCCTGTGCCACTTTGCAGAGGTGACTGGGTACCACAGGCTAGAACTGTGTCTGAACTTGAATGTGAAGTGATTGGTCTCAGGTAGGGATAATGGCAAGAAAGAACTTAGTCAAAGAGACAATAACTAATGATATTTAAAAGTTGACAAAAGAGCATAAGTTTTGAGGTCTGTTCAGTAAACCAGCCTCTTTTGCAGAAGGGCATCCTAATGTCATGTTTAATTTAAATGTTAATCATCCTGTTGTTAAAACTAACATACACATTTATATCAAACACTACGATTTCTCAATTATACATTTTTATAATTATAAACACATAAATCTAGGATCTTCAGATTGGCCAATCAACAAACATCAAATGATGATTTGGAGGTATGACAATTTGAACCATTTGTGGAAGAGAAACAGAGTCTGCAGTTTGGTGCAGCCCACTGGAATTCCCTCAAGTATGTACGTATCATTAGTGGAAGTTCATGAGTAAGAATCACGAGGCTGCTGGCCGGTAGAATCGCCAAAGATGGAGCCAAGCTCTCACTTCCACAGAAATTCTGCAGGAGTGAGAGCCACACAAGGAACTCACTGCTCAGTTAATGAAGTAAGAAATCCTACTTTATGGTAGTTGTCACTCCAGAGAAGTGACAGACTCTCACAGACACAGAAATCTTGAAGGCCACAGGCCTCCTTCTTTCACTGAGATCAGCAAGAGGATGGATGAGGCAGCAGTACTACGTTCTCTCCCTACAGCACAGAGAAGCAGCCGGTGATTAACACACCCAGGCTTATTAGCAAAACACAACCTGTTTTCTCATTGCTCAGCTGTGACGGCTCCAAGTCTTCCATGGCTTTTCTGACCTCAGAGCCAGTGTCTCTACCTCAGACCTTTGTAGGGACTTATCTTAACTGTAGTTTTCTACTCTGGGAAGTGTTTACACCTAAATAGATCATAAAGGAAATAAAAGTCAAAAGACTGAAAGGCATAGAAGAAAAGAGGCGGGGATGTGCGGAAAGTTACTTTAAAAAAACACACTTCATAAGCTTGGTGGCTGGATTTTGGTATCTACACTTGGCCACAGGAATCGCTGGCGAAACTCGAGGCTGGCATCTACTGCTAATCAGTGTGCCACTGCCGTCAGATTTAATGCAATATTTGGCTCAAGCATTTTTAAAAATCCCCCATTCCAGCTAAAATATTTACACAGCCCTATGTGTCTCACTTAATGCTTGTTAAGCAATCGTCTTTTAAAACTCCACAGACACTTGTAAATCTGTCAGGAGAATTGTGGCCCATAAACAAGGCTTCACATAAAGAGGGACACATTGTCAATTCGCTGGGAGTCAGGATTTCTCTGGATATGTTTGAAAATAAAGTTGAAGATCAGAAATAGTTTAGAGTGGGTAATAGAGTGGCCGACAGTCTCCCTTGTTGGACACTGTTAGTTGTATTAACGGGAAGCTTCCAGACACTGACCTCAGCTATTTAAAGGAAAGTTCTCCTGTAAACCTGTCACGGATCCTACCTTGCTCTTGAGTTATGGCAAAAGGAGAATTGCAGGTCCAACAGCCCTTAGTAGTCTGAATCCTCACGTCTGTCCACTTAGAGGAGATGAGCTGGTGAAACCTTTAAGTGGAGGCTATTATGTGGTTATATGTGATTTGTGTGGTGTGTGTTGGGGAGAATGAGGGGCTGGGAGACAGCTGACTTGAAAATTAAGCAAGATTCTCTGAGAAAGGGTAGGTATTATAATAATGTCTGAAATGCTTGCTGAATTCACTGATATCAGCCCTTACACTAATGAGTTGAAGAAATAATTTTTAAAGCAAAGGAGGCCCATCCAAGCTTTCTTCCGCTGGCCGGGGGAGTCCCAGGAGTTTGTCTGATGACCAGGTACTTGTGATACTACTGAGCAAGCTGTTCAATTATTTATTCCTAGTGGCTAGCTAGCTGCCTTATTTTTGCTGTTCCATCCAAGAATTCGCCACTATGGACTGTGACTTACAATTACTTTTATAATGGATTTAAAGATGAAAAATAATTTTAAAATGTGTATCATCAGTTTGAAAATTTACTCTAAGCATAAATTATTCCATTTTGCATGGGGATCCCAACCCAAAGGGAAACATGGCCTTGGACTGTAAAACATAACGACTCCACAATACAGTATCAGTTATAAGAGGAGGCAGCAGTATTTGCTGATGCTCTCTATGTGGTCATAATTTCGAAGGGTTTTGCACATGCATTTGTGAAGCTGCAGAATAGAAAAGAGAGCATATGGCCTGTATCTTCCCATCCCAGTCAGATCTGGAAGTTAAAGCATTGTCCTTAGAAGCAATCTGATCCTGTTCCCAGCAGGAGAAAAATCTGAAAAGCAAGTAAAGGTAAACTTCTTCCATAGAAGTGGGAATAATACTCGTTTTTAAAATGTGTTTCTAAATGGCTTGATATTTCAGCAAGTTTATTTAAAATCAGCAGTTAGCTCAGTGCTTAGAATAAATATTTGCTGAAAAAATAAACATGTTGAAAAGGTCAAACAAGGTCCTTCTTCTATTCTGCAGATTTTTTTTCTTTATACTGAGGGATTTGATGATTTTTTAACAGCCATCTAAATGATCCAGAAAAGTAATTTAAAAACACAAATGGCCAGGTTTAGTGTGGTATCCACTACCCTAGATTTTCCTTGGTTGTTTACTCTTTATGTTACAGAGCAGAGAGGGTTGGTGGTCCTATCCTGTGTGGTCATCCACTCTAATGTAGACCTATATATCTTTGTCTAATTCCTTCACATGATTGCAAGTTCTTAACCTTTAGAGTTAAAATCAAATCACCCTTATATTTATGGCCATAGTGTCAAAGACTCTAGCAGGCTTTCTACATTTTGTTTTCTCCTTTACTTCTCTCAAGAACTCCTAGAGCTTGGTTCTATCATGTTCTCCATGGTTTTTTTTTTTTTTTTTCAGGAGAGGATGAGAAAAGTCATGTAGATCATCAGTAGCTGAGACAGAATCTGAACCCAGGGTATCAGATTACCATTGTGCTGTCCTGCTCTCACTATAATGTCTCTGGGGAAAATGGGCTACTTGTGCAAGTGCCTCAGGGACTCTAAAGGCACTAGGGAGACATTAGCCAAACCTCCAAGTGTCAGCATGGGGATCCTTTTATTTTAAATAGAAAAAATAGGAAACTGAAGGCCTAGCAAGAAGCGTGGTTACTACATGGCATGACAACCATCAGAACTAGGGCTGCCAGTTACCATGTAGATCCGCTGAGCTACCAATGGATAACTAAAAGGCAGAGCCACAGCCCAGGGCCTCTATCTAGCTAAAACCGAGAAACCTTGGGGTGAATCTAGGAATAAAGACACTGGCTAATACTCCCACTCCCTTTGCTCTGAATAAAGAGGTCTCATCCTAACTGTTCATTTGGTTTTCTGACACAAAGAGATTTCACTTGTGCTGTGTGACTCTTCCACACAGTTCAAGATACACAATTTACTTGGGTGGGAAAATATTTTGGTATTCACAAAAACACCCACAGATCTTCTTCTATTTAGAAAATATTTGGACCTAATACAAGTTTCTGGTGCTGTCGCTTGAGCACTAGCTTGGCAACTGAGTACTCAAGTGTCAGGCCTGGCTGGATGATCCTGGTCTTATTGCTTCCTGTCTCAGACTTTGGTCTATTTCTATGGAAGAATGGCTAAACCATTATACCACTGTGACTTTACGAACACCTCTTTCCTCTTATTTTACCAAACTTGCCAAGTGAATGACACTTTTCCAGTCCTCCACTCCCCAATTCCTGCTCAGGTTAAAAGCTTGCAGTTCATGGGCTGCTTTCTGGTTTCCTTGTCTACCTATCACTGAGTTTATCACTATCAAGAGGAGCTGCATTCTTTCCAAACTTGTTTGTGCCAGTTGCTCTTTTTACTGCATTTACATAATTTGGTTATTTGGATTACTCTCAATATATGGCTGTGTAAAAGTTCTGCTTGTGTACATTTAAATGAAATAGACGAAATGCTATTGATAAATATAGGTATAGGAGATCAATGGAGAATAGAGAGTCACAGCAGCATAGTGCAGTGATCCTGGGACAGGAAGAGTGTGCAGATGGAAAATGTAGTGAGTGCCATAGAAACACTGAAGTCCGGTAATAGAAATGTATCAGTGCTGGTTTCTTAGTTTTGGTAAACACATCACAGTAATACAAGGTGATAAGACTGGGGAGGCTGGGTGAGGGCTCTATGAGAACTACCTCATAACATCATTGTGACTTTTCTAAGCAGTTAAAATTATTTCAAAATAAAATTATAAAGGCACGAGCAAGACAAGTTTTAAAGATTGAGGACAACTCTCGACCATGAGAAGGTTTTCTGTGGCATCTGTGAGTCATCACCCTACTTTAAATGCAAAAATCTGCAATGGATGTAGACTATGTCAGGAAACCCTGGAGGGCTACAATGATCCACAGCTAAGGAAAGGCCTCATTATCAGAATACTGGTAAGTGATGTTCTTTTAACTTGGTAAAGACTAAAGAGTGAGGGATACAAGTATCATATTCTATGATTACTCACTTTGGCCATTTTTTTCCTTATTGACTAACTACACTGGATATGAATTCCATAGCTAGGTATTATCAAAGCTAGAATACTTGAAGCATGGATTAATTCAAGAATGGATCTTTGAGAGCTATTTATAAAGAGAACACCTGAGATCTGAGCCTGATATAATTTTACAGTTGGCTTTTACATCCCGTAAGTGTTTAGAAACCCTGGGGTTTTCAGTTATTACACGTCACTTAAGTCTAGAGATGAACTCAACAACCCACTGAATAAGAGTTTTGTAGAGTACTCTAAGACAATACGACAATAGCAATCTTATAATCTCGGAGTTGGAATGTATCTTCAAAATTATCTAGCAACTTCTACTGATACCTGTTTGCCTTTCTACAGTTATAGTCTTCTAATTGTCAGTAGCTGAAGGACTCAGCATCTCTTTGATCCATCATTCTTCCTTTTGAATAGCTTTAAAGTCTGTTTCTTGAAAGTGTTAACCTATTGATGCTTGTTGATATCTCTGGCCATAAGGAATTAATCTAATTTCTGTCCAAGAGCAAAGTTAGAGATTGTCTTAGCTTTTATTAGTGTGACAAAACCCATGGCCAAAAGTAGCTCAGGGAGGAAAAGACTGAACTTATCTTACAATTCCAGGTAACAGTCAATTATTGAGGGAAGTCAAGGCAGAAACCTGGAGGCAGGAACTGAAGCAGAGGCCATGGAGGGGCACTGCTTACTGGCTTGCTCCCCATGGCTTGTTCAGCCTGTTTTCTTATACAACTCAAGACCACCGTCCATGGGTGGCACCACCTTCAGTGAGCTGGGCTCTCCCACATCAGCCATTATCAAGAAAATGCCCCACAGGCTTGCCCACAGGCCAATCAGTGTTTCCTTTTCCCAAAATGACTCCCAATTGTGTCAAGTTGACAAAAAACTAACAAGGACAGCAATTATCTGAAATGGGGTCATTTCTATCACTATTGATTTGATCATTCATTCACACAGCAAATACTGAGCGAACACTGAACATGTGGCAGGTCCTGATGGGCACAATATAGAATAACTAAAAATGTCATGTTAAAGAAATACCTACATAGAGCAGGTGACAGAAGAGAGTGCATTTACAGAAAACAAACAAACAAACAAAACAGAACTCAACAGCAACATCAAAATAGAGGGTTGCAATAGAGATTGTGATTTCAACGTGACTGCTGAAGCCTTGGTAGGCAGAGAAGGCTCAAGTAATGGAATGTTGCAGCCAAAGGGAACAGTTACTGCAAACAAGTGGAAACAAGATAGCTAAAGCCTATGGGGAGGGACAAGAGGGCAGGAGGTGGGAGTGGCAGAGGTAGAGGAGAGAAGGGGAGCATCTGGAGTCTATGGCTCTAAGACTGGATCTTGTGTCGAGAACAGTGAATCAAGTTCATTGTGCTGGAAATCAGCCTGGTGGGTGGACACTGAAGGAACAGGATGTCAGGAATAGAAACAGGGAAACATGCTAGGAGTGTTTCAGGCAACTGAGGATGCACTGCGCGGAGATGGAAGGCAATGGATTAAGCCAAGACATTCTGAAGGCGAGTGTGAACAGGGCCCACTGATGGGCTGAAATCTATATGCAAAGGCACGAGGGGAATCGAAGATAACATATATTGTGCTCATATTGGACAAAGGGATTGCCTTCATTTGGTCCTATAAATTGTATAAAAAACATGAGAGTGGGTAGTACTGCCTTTATTTTAGTACCTGGATACTGGAAGGTGAGAAAACCAAATGACTTGCCAAGGGTTACACCGTTTATAAATCAAAGATTTGAATTCAGGACTTCTGACTCAGACTTTTCCAAAAAAAAAAAAAAAAGGAGCTTTTATTTTATGCTTCTTGTCAACGAAAAACAAACAAACAAAATAACTAACTAAATTCTGTTAACCATGCTGATTTATGAACAGTGAGTGAAACAGAGAGTGTAAACTGTGAGGAAGAAGCCAGGATGACACAATTCAATCAACTCATCCTTCCTACCTGGTGGTGGCACAATCATGGCTTCAAAGGGAAACACAAACGTCTTCCATTAATTAAATGGATGGATCAAGTCTCAGTTTCCGAATCCTCTCTCCTTTCTGTATAATTCATCTTTGAAGGCATTCCATTCGGGAAATGTGTGACCTTTACCCACCATGCCACACTTAATTGAATGCTTCGCCTCAAAAGTCACAGTGCTGTTCAACCTTTTACACCCACAGACTTTCTGAAACACTTATCCCAGTTCCTTAAGGCCTGTTTTGTTGAAATCATTTTACAAAAATAAATCATATCAAAGTTTTTTAAAAAATTATTTCTAAGACTTTGCTTGCAAGACTAAATATTTTTAACACCATGGCAACATAGTCAGGACTCTGGCTAATGTATCCAGTCTTGTATCAGAGTTCATACTTAGTAAACTTCTGCCATGGACAAAGAGGCTGCAAAGGAGCAAGGAGCTAATAAATTATGCATGGTCAATAATCATTCAACTCAGATCTTCTAGCGCTTCCTAAAAGGTGGTAAATGAGTGAGATTTGTCCTCACAGGTCAATTCCCCACATCTCTTGTAAGACACACAAGTGTGCACTGAGCAAACTCCAAGTCTTTAGCTTCTGGATTGATTTAAGCACTACCTTCATTTGATACCTGCAGTACTTTCCCCAGGTCACCTCGCCTGGACCTTCCAGTATTCGCCTGAGTTGAGCAGGGTAGAGGAATATGATAGCTTCCTTGTTTCAGCTGAGTTTCACCGAGGCTAGGAATGTGTCAAACTTGTATAGCTTATCCTGTGGTCAGTAGGTGTCAGGACCAGAGCCTCCTGAATCCCAGTCCAGCAATGCATCATTGAAACATAGCTGCCAATCACTTAAAGTGAATTGGTTTATCATTCTTCATGGGGAAGGGTTGCATATAAACGTTATATACACATCTAGGTTACAGAATAAGTACCATGCAGGCAAAGGACAGCGTCTCCCTTTCTTTAGCCTGTTAGGTCTTTCTCTTCAGTGGCAATGGCTTTTCACCAATTTAAGATGATCATTTTGGTATTTCACTGCACAACTATTGGTCCTTTTTAGTTTTTCTTTGTGTAATACAAATGATGACATTCTCTTCCCTCTCCTCTCTCCTCTCTACCTCCATCACCCAACATTCTACCGCCTTTACAATGGATCCTTTTGTCAAAAATTGCTTTTCCCCCACGTGTTTATCATTAAATAGATTTATTATCATTAAATGGATTATCATAAATGGATTTATTCATCAGTGATTAAGTACTTTTTTGTTATACTTACAATGTTTGGGCACACTGGGTGCATTAACTAAAGATTGTTAAGAATCTTCTCTCTGATCCCATGTTCTGACCTCATTTGAAGGTTTTCTCTCTGTATCACCTGTGATCCTGAGCTCTTATTTGTTTCCCATAACTTGTGTCCCCTGTCTAGTGGGACAGCAAATTTTCTGTGAGCATTCTGAAGAAGACTGCAAATGGAGATCAGCTTTGTGAGAACTCACATTTCTCAAAAAATGCTTTGGCTCTTTCTTCATATCTGACTGATGGTAGGGACAGCATATGAATCTGCGCTGGGGGTGATACTCCCCCAGAATCGGATTCACTCACAGCTCCTAGTGATGCCTTTGGAGAGTGTGAGTGATACTTGACTTCTCTACTAAGTTTATTAGTTCCTTGGCAATGACATGGTTGTTTCTACCTCACAGGACAGTTGATAGGTTATTTACTGTGTGCTGTTGAATAGGAAAGCTTTCCCAATGTGTAGACAATTTAGCTGATTTGTTTAAAACAACACATTTTTAATCTTTCCTAAATCCTTAATCTCACTAATCTCTCCACTGAGAGTGGACCATAATTTATGCTTTTAAACTAAGTTATAACCCGGGTAGTGGTGGCGCACACCTTTAATCCCAGTACTCGGGAGGCAGAGGCAGGAAAATCTCTGAGTTTTAGGCCAGCCTGGTCTATAAAGTGAGTTCCAGAACAGCCAGGGCTACACAGAGAAACCCTGTCTTGAAAAACAAAACAAACAAAAACCCAAGTTGTAAGTATAAAAATCACACATACATATTCAAATAATTGAACTATTTCTACTATACTACTCTATGCCTATATTAAAAGTTATACTATAAGCTACATTTAAAACTAAAATATGAGCATTGTTTCACCATGTAAAGAGTCTTGGAAAAACACAGAGCTACATGAATGAATTCATTTACTATTTCACATGATGACCTATTGACTATAGTTAAACAGACTTTCAAAAAGGAAGGCTTTCTTGAAATTGAGCTTCACATATGCACTTATATCTGCTTATAATTAAGATTTTGAGGTGGAAGGTTCAAGTTTGAGGCTCATCCAAACAGAGGACTGACCAGTAGTCATAAAATAAGGACATGAGAACTAAAAATGCCTACAAATGGGTGGGACCAGGAAGATGGCTCAGTCAGTAAAGTGCTTGCCATACAAACACGAGGACCCGGGTTCAATCCCCAGCACACAGGTGAAAAAAGCGAGGCATGGCACAGACCTTGTACAGGTCTAAGCCGGAAGGGGTCCCAGTGATGAGAGGGGAAGTGGACACGTGCCCCTATTCCTAACCCAGAAGCTATCCCCAACTGATAACCACTCACAAAGGAAAACTTAGTTTTCTTCAATGAAATCACTGGACAAACCTCACTTAGGGTCATGCCTCATGCCCAGCAGTAGATGGCCAACACAAACCCAACTCAATTGTATGGTTGGAGGTATTTTTTGTCTCACAATATTTTGAGCATTTTTTCCCTTTTTATCTTACAGATCTTTCGCTTATATATTATGATTTCCTATTTTGTTTTTATGGATATTTTTAATGTATGTAAATATATGTCTCAGAGTCTATATGTGTTTCTTGTGCTTTTCCTTTGGCTCTTTGTTTGTTTGTCCTATTCTGGTTTATTTTGTTATTATTAATTATTACTATGATTATTTTCTTGATGCCCATTTACATTCTTATGAGAGAGAGAAAGGGTGTGCATTTGAGTGAGTAGAGAAGTGGGGAGGATCTGAGAGGAGTTGGGAGAGGGAAAACTGTAATCAGGATATAGTGTATTTAAAAAAAAAACTCTAGGCATGGCAGCACACACCTCTAATCTCAGTGCCAAGAATGAAGGGACAGGAGGATCCTGGGGCTTGCTGGCCACTCATTCTAACCAAATTGGATAACAGAGACCCTGCTTTATAAAATAGAATGGAAAGTGACTGAGGAGAACACCTGGAACTGACTTCTGGCTTCTATATTCATGTGTATGTCTGCACATATACATGTGCACACTCACATAGGCACTCACATACACACACACAATTATGCAGTAAAAATAACAATGCCTATAAATGGGGTAACTACAATTTGAATTAGCATAGAGAAATTACTACTCTTCAATATTAGAATAAGAATTTTTAATGTTCACTGAATGCCTGGGTTATGTGTTTCACTGAACATCTCATTTAGGAAAGACTTAGAAGGACTGGCACAAGAGAACAAAAATTTCTAGCATAAACATTTGTAGAATGATACCAGAAAGTGAAAAGGTCAACAGAGCCTTGCTTTTCCATAGTTGTCTAAGTGTATTCCAAATATATGTAAATGGAACATAAGAAAGGATGTTCCAATACATATTCTTAAATATTTAGAGGAAAAGATACAGTCAGAAAGCCAGAAACATCATGAAGGATATACAGGTGAACTTGAATCTCTGCCATATTCACACATTTTAGCATCTTGTACTGTGGGTTAACTGGGACTAACACTGTCCTGACATATGACGGCAGTGCTGATGCTGCTTTGTGTACAAGGAAATATTTGATTAAGATGTCATTTAATATAAAGCTCAATCTTAATGAGAGGGGATGTTAAGTAACTACTTTTAGCCCAAAAGGCAAAGTATCTTTATTCTTCAATAGTGTTTTCTAGAATGTGTGGACTTTTCAACATTTACCCAAAGAATTCCTATTTCATTTTCCAACTTAAAAATCAATTTGGCTTTCCTATTTCACATGCAGAATGAATTTTTTCATGATAAAATACTATCACAGGATCACATCAAAGAAGTGTGTATTTGAGGGTAGAAGCAGATGAGAGCAGAATCATTTCAAAACCACTAGTGTCATTTGGTTTGAGCTTGAGGTGTCTCGACATCAAGGAGGATCTGCTTGTTTCTATGGATGGAAGACTCAGTAAGGGCTGTGTGGTCAAGACATTGTCAAAATCAATATTATGAGCAACACTCAGTGCCTTCTGTTATGGCCACACAGGAATGATCATTTGCCAGCAATTATATAATTATCTTAAAACTTCGATAGTAGTCCCAATATTTCATCTTCACAAACTGCACTTCACAGATGTATGTTTTGTAAAACACTAAGTGCTCAGTAAGGGAAGAGAAAAGAACTGGTACCTCATTCTCTAGGCTGACAGATGCTATTTTAAAGATGGTTAAATCTTTCTTATTTCAAAATCTGGGAAGTTTCCAAGAGCTTCTGATAGTCTCATGTACACAAAGGTCCTATATCTATATAATATGCTTCTTTAAAATATTTTCTTATATGTTTATTTTATGTGTATGGCTATTTTCCCTGAATGTATGTCTGTGCACCATGTGTGGATAGAGCCAGAGGAGGCCACAAAAGAATGATTGATCCCCTGGGACTGGTGTTAGAGACAGCTGTGAGCTGCCACATGGGTGAAGGAAATTAAACCCAAGTCCTTTGGCAGAACAGCCACCACTGAGCCATCTTTCCAGTCCCCATGATATGACTTAAATATACAGCATTTTGATATTTATTTAGAGTTGGAGAAGTTGGAGAAATAAATGGCTCAGAGGGTAAAGGTGTTGGTCACCAAGCTTGATGAGCTGAGTTTGATCGTAGGAGCTTACACAGTAGAATGAAAGAACCAACTCTTTCCAGTTGTCCTCTGGCCTCCATATGTGTGCCCTTGCATGCACACATGTACTTATACACACACACACACACACACACACACACACACACACACACACACACATACACACAAAATGTAAAATTTTCAATATTTATCTGTCCTACAGACTTCTTTTTATAGCAATAATTCACACTTCACCCAATGTTATTGATGTTTCTAATGGGGGAATCCTACAACTATGGCCTCAGTTAGGCTGTGTGTGTCTATGAATATGCAATATGTGTGTGTGTGTGTGTGTGTGTGTGTGTGTGTGTGTGTGTGTGTGTAGGGC
Source organism: Peromyscus eremicus (assembly GCF_949786415.1). Classification (NCBI taxonomy): domain Eukaryota; kingdom Metazoa; phylum Chordata; class Mammalia; order Rodentia; family Cricetidae; genus Peromyscus; species Peromyscus eremicus. Next base: position 87,568,471 of record NC_081419.1, on the reverse strand, counting down.
TGGATGTATCAGGTACAATCAGAGAAAGATCCATGGCATGATGCACTTGTTTCCTGTTGCCATTATAACAAATTAGCACAAATATTAAGTGGCTTGAGACAAAATACATCTTAAACATTCTGCGTGGTAGAAGACGAACACATGCCTTACTCTTAGCTAAGCTACAATCAAGGCTGACAGGGCTATATTCCCTTCTGCAAGCTCTGGGGAGAGGGAGCTCCTTGCTTTTTCCAGTTCTACGGGCTTCATACATTCCTTGGCCCACTGCCCATGTCTTACATTGTCAAAGCCAGCAACATGGCATCCCTCTGATCACTCTTCTGTAGTTATATTTCCCTCTGATCACAGCCAGGGAAAGTTTTCAGCTTTTAAAGATTCATTTAAAGATTCATGTGATTAGATTAGTTCCACTTGGTCAGACCCAAATAGTCTTCCCATGTCAGCCTCTGCAAAGTCCCCTTTTCCCATGTAAGGTAACATAATCACAGATTCTAGGGATTAGGGTTTGAACATTGCTGTGCAGGGGCATTATTGCATCAACCACATAAGGGGTGGGTAAGAATACCTTGAGAGTGCTGGCCTGCAGACAAGGTCAAGGAGTAAAGAAGGAAGACAACTGATGCTTTCCATTTCTCAACTATTTGCTATATTGTCAAAGCACTGAGGAAATCAAAACCATTGTCTGGTTAAGGGATGTAGAGTAAACTAAGTGTTTATCAGCATGAAGGCTTGACTCTATCTTCACAAAGGAAGACTGAGTACTCTGGGAATGAGATAATCGCCAGTCACAGTCAGCTGGCCCTTGACTAGCAGGGGCCAACGCTACAGGCTATGGTTTTAACAGTAAAAGGGGCCTATCTCTAATTGTCATTATCAAAGGAACCATTTATTCATTGTTTCCAATGATGCAGGTACTATATATCCAGATTTCCCGGTAAGAAAATGAAGTGGGCTTTGTTTTCTTGATAATGTCTTGTTCTCCTCCTGCCTTAGCCTCCCAAGTGCTAACATTACAAGCATGAGCCACCAAACCCAGATGAAAATGAGATTTTAGTTAATTTCATCTCTCTCTCTCTCTGTCTCTGTCTCTCTCTCTCTGTTTCTGCGCGTACGAGTGAGTGTGTGTGTGTGTGTGTGTGTGTGTGTGTGTGTGTGTGTATGTGTGTTTTGAAGATTCAGCCCAGGGCCTTTGGATGCTAAGCATATACACAACCATTGAACTATCCACCTTCTCCCCAAATAACTTTTTATAGTTACACTACTTAATAAGATTTTACTTTCATCAAACCAGTAAAAAGTACACATCTAACCCCTTAGTCTGAGTTCTTTTCTTTTTAAGCTTCACTGAGCATTTGTAGTGAACAACACCAAATTCAGGGCAAAACATTCTCATTAACAGTCATCTACACCACCCATTTTGGGTATCTACAATACATATATAAGGAAAAGTCTTTGCCATCTTACATGAGTAAAACCTAAACAAGTAAGAGAATTAAACAGTCAGCTACTGTGGTAGTGGAGGATAGAGTTTTGAATACTGTTTCTCCCTCCATATGGGAGTCCAGGGAAGGAAAATGCACACCATAAAGAAAATAATTCTGAAACTCTTAGATACATCACAGCATGGAAGAAATGAGTAAAGGTATTGGGTGGAAGCCAAGAAGGTCACTGTGAATGAAAAAGACAGGGGGAAGTCAAGGAAGCATGGTGTGGGGGAGGCAATGAGTGTGTCTCTGTCTCAAACAGAACTCCTACCCACCCTCATCAGAAGGAACTAGGGCTCGTCAGCCAGTAAATGTAGCACTGGGACACACGCCTTCTAAGGTATATCACACGCCTTCTAAGGTATATCACATGCCTTGTAAGGTATATCACATGCCTTCTAAGGTATATCACATGCCTTCTAATCCACAGGCAGGATGTGTCATGGAACTGAAGCCATGTCCTAGCATCACGCCCAGTTTCATAGCATGGCTGGATCATCACCCTTGAGCCACCCTTGAGTAGCCAGCTACATTAACACCAAGAACTTTGGTTTTTCTCATCTTGTGAGAATTCAAAAGTAATGCTAATTCTACAGGATCACTGTGAGAGGCAAAAGATGTGCTACCTGTAAAGAATCTAAGAATAATAATCACACAAAAATTCCAGTTGAGGCTATTCTCAATCTCTCTATGTTCACTTGCACAAAATCGAGTCTTGTCTTTCAGGAAGATTTTTATGTTCTACTTTGGAGACTCACATCAGTGATATTGGTGTGCCCACCAGCCATAGGTTAAATTCACATCTTTTCTGGCAAGGCGTGGTTAATGCTACTCTAAAATATTTCTTTCAATAGGGTGGTGTCGTGCTTGTCCAGAAACCTGGGGCCTGACACCACTTGAAACTTGCTAATCACATCTGGTTTAGCTTTAGACATTTTCTGGGATTTTGCCAGCAGCTACGACATTTTAATGGCTACAATAAACCTCAAAGCCTCATCAAATCTTTGCTGTATGTGTGAAAATTATGTCCTCCTCAATTAAACATTCAATCTGGGTTCACACCAAGGCCTTATGGAAAGGGAGGTGAACCTGAATGGGAACTGGAGATGAAACGGACCGCTGTGATTCTGGCCATCTCACCAGATGGTATACAGAAGAAAAAGAAATTCATTAGAGAATCCAGGCTCTGCATTTTCTTTAAATATTTACTGGGTACCTTTCATGTGTTAAAAACACTGGCATCTCTAAAGACTAGCAGGGCATTTTTGTTTAAATATTCAATGTGTGTGGGGTGGGGGATGGTGCTCTCTCCTTTTGTGTTTGTGGGACTGCTTGTCTCTGGGAGAAGCCCAGCATAAGGGAAACAACTCAGGTGCTGCTCAGTCTTCCTTCCTAAAGCGGGTTCACCAGCTCCAGAAGCTCCTGTGAGTCCTTGGAGTGACTGAGGGAATTGTCAGTGGAGATGGGGAGGCAAGAGTGACACTTAGCAGCATCCCTAGCCAAAGTGAGATGCCCTGGGGAACCTGCCCCTCCACTCTCCTCCCCTCCCTTTGCTATTCATCATCAAGCTCATATGAATATGGACAGCCATGAGGATGTCAGGGGAGGTAGGCCCTGGCGGGAGAGGGCAAGATCAAACAGAGATCAAGTTTCTTCTCAAACATCTATGGAGGGTCAGGCCAAGGGCTTTACAAGGGTCAGAGAGACAGGACTAAGAATGGACACTAAGGGACAGTCTACATCTTGTATCTCCATTCCCCACTATGGAACTTTGCTGCCATCCTGAGCGTTGCCTGCCCCCTAACTCTACCACTGGAGAAGTATAGAGAAGATTCCATGTGATGGCTTATTATTCTGTTTTATTACAGTACCAACGCAGCTGGTATCAGAGATAAAGATAAAACTGTCAGTTCCTTAAAAGAAAAAAAAATAACCCAAGTTCACATAGAAGACTCCTGTATAAAGGATCCATTTGGTTGAATTCATTCTCTCAACCATATCAACAACAGTGGGAGTGGGTGTGGGATAGAGCCAGCATGCTCCTTTAAGAATAATTTACAACGTTAAAAATATTAACTTGTAACCACTATCCTTACTTGAACAAGTTTTATGTCCAAGGTAAATATAAATGACTCCCCCTGCCACAGTGAGCACATCTTTCCCACTTTGTATCCATGTCCAGGCCGGTCTCAAACTGAAGACTGGGGTTTTGGAGGACTCTTTCACAATAAACCTTTTTAAAATGTTTATTTTATGTTTGAGTGCAAAAATATTCCTGTTTGAAACTCTCCATCTCCTCAAGCCCTCCTTCTGGTACCCGGGGGCCCCATTTCCATATTAATACACTCTCTAAATTCTCCATAGAACACTTCCATTGGAGTCACACCTGTGCCATAGCTAGTATTTATATTCCTGGACAAAGAGATGTCTCCACAGTGAAAACACAGGACTTGAGAGATGCCAAAGGAAAATTCCTGCCCAAGAGACATGTACTTTTTTTTTTACCTTCTAAAAAGCCAAAAATATGGCTTTCAGGCTTTTGGATTTTGTCATTAAAATTGTGAATTTAACTGAAATAGAACATTTACTGTGGGTTTTATCTATCTCAATAGAGTTGTGTCAAAACCAGATATAGAGTTATGGCATATGTGCATATATATGAAAAGAATATATCTTTATATATACATATGTGTGTACATGTACCTATATATATGTATATGTGTAGTAAAATAAGGTTAGAAAATATATGATATGTAATTGGATAGGCCTGATCAAAACAGAGGACACCTGCCTATGACCAAAGACAATTTCCCTAAGTCTCGACTTTCTCATCTCTAAAATGATGCTAATATAGTTCCTGCTTATCATAGTTGTTATAAGAATGATATAAAAAAGGTATGCTTGGGCTGGAGAGATGGCTCAGCCGTTAAAGGCTAGGCTCACAACCAAAAATATAAAAAAGGTATGCTTGCAATAAGCATCCATTATTATTAAAGCTGTAACTATTAAATATCAGAAGAAGGCAGATATGGGGCAGGAGAGATAGCTCAGTAGGAAAGAGCTTGCCTTATAAATATGAGGACTCAAGATTGAATCTCAGAACCCGTTTTTAAAAAGCAGGTATGGTGGTGCACACTTACAATCTTAGCACGGGAAGCAGAGGGTAGGAAGGCCCCTGAGGCTCGTTGGCAAACCAGCTTAGTCTACTTGGTGACTTTCGTGTCAGAGAGAGATCCTGTCTCAAAGACAAAACCAAAAACTAGACCAACAAGATGAGCTATGCTCTAGAGCTGACACCCAAGGTGCCTGGCCTCCACACACACCTGCATGCAAACTCCTCCAACCACAAACAGATGAGCATACGGGGGTAGACAATGACATGGCAAGACACAGAGATGCCAAATGATCACCAGCTAAATCAGAGGAATGCGTGGATTTACTGCCTGCAAATACTGCCCAGAGAAGGAATGTCCCATGATGGCTGCAGTAGCCCATGGGGGATCTCCACACCAACCACGAGCCAGCCATCAAATGAAACTGTTCTAAGAAGTCACCCTTGCAATTATCCCATTACCTTCTAGCTGTCGCTTCAGTTTTCTCAAATCTTTTATGAGGTCTTCAAACTTGACTTGGGAGGCCAGAAAGAAATCTTGTGGTTCAGGTAGTGGGAAAACACTCTTGTCTGTTCCAGCTTCCTAAAAGATAGGGTAGAGAAAAGCACAGGGCTAGAGTGATGGCTCAGCAGTTAAGAGCACTGGCTGCTCTTCCAGAGAACCCAGGTTCAATTCCAGTACCCACACGGCAGCTCAAACTGTTTGTAACTCCAGTTCTATAGGATCTGACACCTTCACACAGACATATGTGCAGGCAAAACACCAATGTACATAAAAAGAAAAAATTGAAAAAATTTAGAAAAAACAAACAAAACAAATTAACAAGAAGAGCCCATTCTATTTCCTGCTTGTTGCTTCTGCTGACATTCCAAAGCATCAATCAGAAAAAAATAAGCTCACTCATATGGTTAAACAGGAATCATGGCACTGCCCTCTTAAACCAGGACTCTGTACTTTGAAGCCTTTGAGTCTTTCACAGTATCTTTTTGGGTTTCCTGGCATTGAGATTGGCTATAGTGCTGGCATGGGCTGCATTTCTATCTTGCCTTACGAATGGAAGAGGAAACTGTCAGGTAGATTCTCATCTATTTCTCTCTATTCCCATGGAAAAAGAGAGGGGAAACACATGAAAGTACTTACATTAAAAGTCCTTGTTTGAGTTACACATGCAAGCAATCAGCTAACCCATCTTAGGGTGTGCCGGTGGGTGTGGACTGGACAAGAAGGCACTGAGTGGGACATGCTAACTCCCCTCCTTTACTTTCCCTTTCTGCAGCTTAAACTCTGATGTGTGTGTGTACAATCTGGTTTTTTAATGTGTGTATAAAGCTCATGTAAATGCTGTTGGTTTATCTTAGGAGATATTCACAGCAGACATGGTTGAGTATGGTTTTGACAAGGTCCACAGCTCTATCTGATGGACGATCTGAGCTGTGAATTATCTCAAGGATAGACACTTCAGGCATACTGAAACATAAGCGGAGCCTTAAATATCCTCCACAGCTAGGCTGCTTTCCCCTGAGTTGTTTAATGTAAGCTGCTATCTTGCATATCTTAGTCTTGGGTTGTTTCTCTCTGTGCACAGGCTCCTTTGCCAGCTTTCCTCACATTCCATCTTTCCTAGAGCCATTAGGACTAATTCCAAATGCTGAAAGTGCTTTACAAGGCACTTTATGGTCCGGCCTGTGTCTACAGCACCAGCCTTAGACCTACCTTCCCCCAACATCAAGTGCTACGCCCAAGCTTTCATGAAACAAGAGAGCAAGCCAGTTTCTTGCCTCTAGACCCTTGTCCACAAAGCTGTTCTTTTCCATTTCCCTAGATTCTCCTCCTAGCTCCTTGCTCATACTCGTCTTTTAAGTCTTAACACAAACATAACTTCCTCAAAGACTTCCAGGACCTCTTCAAACTTGGGTGTTTCTCAGGGTTATTCAAGAGTGTCTGATACTATTTGCCATGGCACTTACCGCTATTAATTTAAGTATTTTTTTTAACCATTAGATTGTATGTCTGACGTACTAGACTATAAACACATCAATGGCAGGGACTCACTCTTGTTCTTGAAATAGTATATCGTATCTGACATATCAGCAAATGGTTTTGGTTGGTAGGCACCACTACAGACAGTTCATGAAATACTGCTTTGTGAGGTATGCAAGTTTATCATGAAATAACGAACTATTTCAATAATACGTAGTTTTAATAACTTCATACATGTATAAGGCGTGTTTTGGTCAAATCTACTCCCTATTCCTGCACTCTTCAAATTCTTCCCTTTTCCCCTACAACTACTTTTCTCTTCCAACTTTTCATGCTCTCTCTTAAGAGTGCTGAATCCACTTAGTGCTGTCTATATGCAAAGGAGTATAGGATCATCTACTAGAGCATGGGTAGGTTCTCAGTGGCTTCATCCCTGAAGAAAGATGACTCTCTTGGAGCAGCCATCAATTTCTAGAGTCTTGTAGGTAAAGGGTTTGACTTTTTGAACCCCTCTACCATCCACATTGGGATTTTGGCTGTTTTGATCCTGCCCAGGTCTTGTGCATGCAATGTGATAGAGAAGTCCTGCTTAGAGCTGACCACTCCACAGTACCAGACATGTAGTTTATGACTATATTTTCCTATAGTTTCAGAACCTGGATCCTTTCCCTTCCTCTAAGTCAGTGGTTCTCTACTGGTGGGTCTCGACCCCTTTGGGGGTCAAATGACCCTTTTATAGGGGTTGCCTAAGACCATTGAAAAACATAGATATTTACATTACAATTCATAACAGTAGCAAAATTATAGTTATGAAGTAGCAGGGAAAATAATTTTCTGGTTGGGGGTCACCACAACGTGAGCAAGTGTATTAAAGGGTCTCAGCATTAGGAAGGTTGAGAATCACTGCTCTAAATCTTTCAGATTCTTTGGAGGCTTGGGGAAGGTAGCTCTTCTCATTTTATCAGTATTTCAGCCACCCATATTTCATTTTTCTACTTTAAAAACAACTGGAACATTGTGAATATCAAATCTGAATGCAAAGCAAGAAGCCATCTAAAGCATGCCCGACCAAGCACCATGGGGACCCACATTGGAGGAATTCCAGTATAACACTTTATAAGCTTTGTGTCCAACTCTACCATGGCTTCAATTTTTTTTTTTTTCATGAGGTAGAAAAAGAGAAAACGCTGGTGATGAATTTGTCTGGTAGGATCCAGTCAAAGTACTGGGAGTTGACAAGGCATTGTCCATGAATGATTTTCTTCCACCTCCACAGGCCTAGACTTGGACCCAATGCCAGGCAGAAGAAGCAGGAAGCTGAAAGGACTCACCTTCCCTCAGGTCCCTGCTCATCATCACTGACCACAGAAGGACAAAGAGCTTCATAAATCACACAACTCCGCACTCTGCTTTGAGTGCAATGTGTTCTTCGGTGCTCACTGGGAGAGCACCGCACAAATGTGGATGGGGCTCATTCCATATCTGCAACTGTTCTGATCACATTTTCCTCAATTCCATCACATCTTGCTCTCACTAACAACCATATTCCATGGACTAATCTCAGCCTTTCTACGGAACAATTGACTGGCTAGAGGCATCTGCCCTTGGGGATCTAGGGTTACAAATGTCACCTGCCAAGACTCCTCAGGGTAATTCTGGCCTGTGGGTACTTGCTGTCAGAACTTGGAGTATGCTCAGATATGCCTTCTGCTGCTAAATTTCCTGAAGCTCAACACATCTTTCTCACTCCAGAAAAACAAAACTATTTTCTCACATCTAGTTCTTTACATTGGCCAATTTATTCCACTTTTGATAATATTTATATTATATAATGTAGTTAATGCTTATTAGGCCAGGGACATCTCCCTGGTAGACACTAAAAAGTTAACAGTGAATTCTGGCTGTCAAGGAACAATGTCAAGATCATTGATAACTTGTACACTATTCACAGAAGAAGCAAAAGAGATTGTTGGAGACCTGCACAGAATCTTCACCCAGACTTCCAAGGTGAGAGTTTCAAAGATTTCCTTTAAGGATCAGGATGTGAGCAAATACTTATATAAGGGGGGGAACATGAAACATTGGGTTGAATGATTGTTTTAATATAGTTTTCATTTTTACAGATGCACATTAATTATGCTTAGTAATTGAAAATTTAAAAAAGGATCATAACTCTAACATCCTCAAATAATGAAATGTATTACTATATATCATTGCAGGTTTTCTCTGAGTTAGTGTTACATTTATATCTACCTATTTAAAATATGTGTGTATGTATGCATTTATAATTTCAAAACACGTGCATATAATTTTTCTTGATTTTTTGAGACAAGGTTTCTCTTGTAGTCCTGGCTGTTCTGGAACTCACTCTGTATACAAACTGGCCTTGAATTAAGAGGCTCATCTGCCTCTGCCTCCCTGCTGGGATTGAAGGCATATGCCACCATACCACCCTATTTTATGCATATATAAAATTTAAAAGCAGACAGATTATTTTTCAGGGCCACTACATTGTGTCCTAAACACTGTCTATTGGGGAATATTATTTTAAAGTCTGTTGCATTTTTTCCTACTGCTTTTGTTAACAATTCAAAGATGTGTTTGATTAAATAAAATTAACCTGTAAACAGGAGGCTGAGTCAGCAACTAGCTGACAGGAAGTGGTAAAAAGGGTTTTTTAAGTGGGGGCTGAGACAAGGACACTGGGACTTTTGGAAGACACCAGCAAAGGGAGAAGGTTAGCTACTTGCTATTCAGCTGAGTAGAATTCCACCTCAAACCTTGAATTTTGAGTTCCTTAGATTTAGATAAAGTTTCCCTTAGTAACTTTGAAATAGTTGGTGCCTAAGGGAACATTATCCCCTCAGGCTGCTGCCCTTGTGGCTGAAGCCATTGTTTAAGGGGCAGCTACTGTAGATAATAAAACACAGTTAACAACAATTGGTGCCCAACATGGGGCTTGAACCATGACGCTGAGATTAAGAGTCTCAAGCTCTACTGACTTTCCATAGCAGTCTGTTATTTCATTTGATAATTCCAACATGATTCATTTGACTATATTGTTAAGCATTGGATACCTACAAAAAAATTCAAGTTTTTTGCTATTTTAATTATCATAAGTAGAATAGTAATGCAAGTCTTCAGTTATAAATTCCTAGAAAACTTATGCATATTTCTAGAGTTTTTGATATAAGAAGGCTGAAATCTTTTTAGCTCAGTAAGCATATATGTATGGAATAAGCAAAGGTATCCCCTGGAGGATTGCTGGACCATGTTTTAGTTTTAATTTCTTGAGGACTGCCCAAAATTTGACTTACATAACACCTCAGAAACCATTTTACATTCTCAGAAACCATGGTCAAGGGTTCTAAGTAGCCCCTAACATGGCAATATCCTTTTTATTTCTACAGTGATTGTCCTGATGGTTATGTTGGGATATCTCATTGTGGCTGTGACTATTGATTAGTGATGCTGAACATTTCTTGGTATACCTGTTGATCAGTACTGTGGTCTTTATATAAAATTATGTAATTTCTTTATAAGGGTCTGCAATTCCCTGAATAAATCCATAATACATGTTAATAACATCATGGGGAGTTTTCTCCCTAAGACCTCTAAATATGTTATTTCTTGAGAGGAATAATAATAGAAATGTAAAAGGCTTGAGAGATGGTCCCATGATTAAGAGCATTTGCTGTTCTTGCAGAGGATCTGGATTCATTTGTCAGCACACATACAGCAGCTCACAACAGCCTGTAACTCTAGATCCAGGTGACCCAATGCTGATGCCATTTTCTGGCTTCTACCAGTCATATATGTGGTATATGTATATACAGGTAGGCAAACCTCATACATGTAAAATAAAAGTAAATCTTTTTTTAAAAAAAGTTTGAGACATAGATAGTTCTAATTTGGGTGAACATCAGAGTCTTAGATGCTGTGGGATGGTCTGTATGTCAAATCTGTTGCTCTGATTGGTCAATAAATAAAACACTGATTGGCCAGTGGCCAGGCAGGAAGTATAGGTGGGACTAACAGAGAGGAGAATTAAGGGAACAGGAAGGGAAAGGGAGACACTGCCAGCCACTGCCACGACAAACAGCATGTGAAGATGCCGGTAAGCCACGAGCCATGTGGCAAGGTATAGATTTATAGAAATGGATTAATTTAAGATGTAAGAACTAGATAGCTAGAAGCCTGAGCCATTAGGCCAAACAGTTTAAGCAATATAAGTCTCTGTGTTTACTTGGTTGGGTTTGAGCAACTGTGGGACTGGCGAGTGACAGAGATTTGTCTTGACTGTGGGCAAGGCAGGAAAACTCTAGCTACACTTAGGTCTTGATTCACTTGAAGTAGAGATATATTTCTGTTTTGAGTATAAAAGTTGTATTGGAAACACACATAAGAGACTGTGAGGTGGCCTAGAGCAGCAGTTCTCAACCTGTGGGTCTCGACCCCTTGGGAGGGAGTCTTCTCTACTTTTAGATTTTTGTCTTTTTTTTTTTTTATCAATTTCAACAACCAACAAACAGTCCTTTCTCCTCAAAGTGAGGACTCTTAGTTCTTAGTTCAAAAAGAAGGAATAAAGAAGAAAATTGTGCTCAGGTATATACGTAAAGAAGTGCTCAATTCCAATTGAAATATATTCTAAGCAGAAAGCATGTTCTTGCTCTGTTTTGTTCTCAAATTTAATGCCTCTAACTTGTTCCCAGAGGTACTATTGGTAGAATTTTGGTAATTAAGGTAGATGTGGTACACAAGGCTTTAATTCCAGCACTCAGGAGGCAGAGGCAGGCAGAGTGAGTTCAAGTCTAGCCTGGTCCACATAGTGAGTTTCAGGCCAGTCCAGGATACTTGCTAAGACCTTGTCGCCCAAACAAACTAACAAATAAAAATAACTAGGCTGGGGAGCTAGCTCAACAGTTAAAGGAGCTAACTGTTCTTACACTGTTCGTACTGTTTCCCAGCATCAGTGTGGTAGCTCACAGCTGTTGCAACTCCAGTTACTGGGGATTTGAAACCTCTGCTGGCCTCTGCAGACTCCTGCATACATGTGGCACATATAAACTCACACAGGCAAACACACATACACATAACATGTGAATAAGTAACTCAATGTCTTTAAAAAGAAGAATATTATAGTGTTTTGATTTCCTCAATGTTGAGCAGTAGCTCAGAATTCAGTTTCAACTCTAACCAACTGCTGAATGAATCTAGAGTTCAGAAAATCCCATCATCTGTCACGAGGCAATGAGGGATCTATCTGAAGCTGGCAGACTGAGACTCAGTGGCCTCCTGTCTTTCTTACACTTCCTTTTCTAAAACCCAGGTGTACCTTTTATCTTCACTGGGGAGCTTTCAGACACAAAGTTGGACTGGAGGAAAGCCATCCCTCCATGTAGCCAGAATCCAGTTCCTGGATACTAAGGATTCATTAGAGTTGAATCCTTCCGGACACCGGCTGGTTTCCCTGATGCCATTTTCTCATTTCCTACCTGATCATAGTACCGCAGATAATACTTCACGACATAGTCCACCAGGTTCATCCCATTGTCCTAGGTTTAAAAGAGAAATTCAAATGACAGCCGTTCACAGGAGACCCTGAATGCTTCCCAGGTGAGAACTGAAAACCCAGCTCACAATGCTTACCATTTGTGAGACTGAGTCCTATTTGTTACACAATGACCAGATTTTCCTTCCTCCTCCTAGTTTCATTCATTTTTTTAAATGCCAGCTATAAAGACAAATGACACTACACCACTTTTTTTTTTTTTTTTTTTGCGGGACGAAAACTCAAACGAAATAGGTAATTCGGGAGACCTTCGAGGTTCCGGCTAAGACAAATATACAAACAAACAAAAAATCATTACCCCATATTTCCTTGGCATGTTGCCAAGACAGGAGGGGGTGGGAAACGCTAAAGGGAGCTGTGGACTAGAAGAGAAAACCATCCCTCCCTTCCTACTTCTCAGAAAATGTGTGCTCTTAATGGCGTGAAAAACAATCAGGGCCAGCTTAAAAGGAAAGCCATGCCACTTTATGACCCTGGAAGGCCAGGGGGAGCGAGCCCTCCCACAAGGCGGCCTTTGTGTCCTGTTCACAGGGGTCTAGTTCTAATTTGCCTGTGTATTTCCCTTCTCTGCTCTCCCCCTGCCCCCATGGGACGCCCAGATATGGGCTGGTTGTTTCTAAAAAGGTGGCTCCACAGGGGTGCGGAGCCAAATGATAATCAGGCTCAGGGAGTTGACAGGAGACTCCAGCCCCAATTGTTGTGGGCAAAAGAATAATTCAAATACTAGGCTCAACAGTGTCTGCCACTCAAGAATGAGTAAATTACAAATGGTCAGTACTAAATTCAAACAGACTTTAGCCTCTGCATTATGACTAATACAATATGCTGTTTTATCTTGTATTGCAGTAGTAGTTCAATGTCTAATCATGTATGTTAGAGCCTAAACATAGGATGTATTTTATCACTGAAAATGAGGTCTCATATTAAAGAAATAAAAGACCACGTTCAAGGCAAAACAAAGCACAGAAGGGGGAAACAGAAATGTATGCTTTCAGGTCTATTACTATTAGAGGAAAGATAAGATAAATGGATCAGTCTGTAATACTTTGTTTTAAATTAGAGATTCATAAGAAAATTAACCCTAACACGTAGACACTCCAGTATGAAAAGTAAATAAATACCCGACTTTTGACGTCTTTGAGTTTGGGTAGGATTTCTAAACCATATCCATCTGCTTGCCCTCGAGTCCTATTTCCTCCATTCATATAATTTCCAAAAGCCAGAATGAGAGCTAAGATGTCCTTTACACTCTTCATGTGCAGCAAGCCCTGCAACGGCAAATACAAGTTATTATGGTCTGAACTCCAAACACAGTCATGTCTGCTCAACAGCAAAGGCTTCTTAAATGTAACCAAATCCTGTTACCTGGCTTGTAACCAGTCGTATTAACAGTTGGCAAATATAAGATACATTTCACTGAGCGGTATCTTGGGGGTGGGGGAGCACAAACAACCACAATTTCCTACTTATGCAACAAAGTTATAATAATGAGGGCTGGACCTTTGTGTTTATTTTTCATTTTAGGCAGCCTTGATCTTGGTACTTTAAAGTACTTGTAGGTAAATAACAGAGAATGTAGTTAATTTTTGAATAATTCTAAGTTGAAAGAGGTCAGGTGTCTTTTCAGGACCTCTTTTGAAACCACAGACCTATATACAAAGAATATGGTCAAACTTAGAGTCGACATAATAGCAAGAGTAGACATAGTCCTCCGAGATTAATTTTGATAGTGCACTTTAAGGTCAGAGGTTATGTTAAGTTTTTTCAAGATGTACCTTCTCTGGGAGTTTGCTTCTTATTTATTAACTTTCACAATGCTAAGCATTTTCTTTATCTTTCTATCTCGTTCACTTTTTTCTCTCTTAAATCTTTGCTTCAAGTGCAAACTTTCAAACAGAAACTCTTCTTTATACTATTAATTGTCTTTATCATCTTTTTTATTACATTTCCTTGTGTGTGGAGGGGGTGGCTGTGGGGGCATGCAAGGACCCAGAGGGCAGAGGGTAACCTGCAGGAACTGGTTCTTTCTTTCCACCACGCAGACCCTGAAGATCAAGCTCAGATCATCAGACTTAGTGGCAGGTGCCTTACCCACTGAGCCATCTCACCAATCCAGCTTTATCTTCTTTTATTGTAGGATAAAAAGAAAAATAAAGTTCAGACCTAGGTAGACTTCTGCCCTGGTCGCTCAGAGGTTATTAATACATGTATCATAGGTTGGTAATGGTTATTCTTTCTTCATTGAAAAAATTTTTATAGGTCACAGGGGGAAAAAAATCATGCCTTCTGGCAAACAATGAAGTATTACAGAATATGTGGAACACACTTACATCATGATCTGAAGAACATGGGTGAAAGTGAAAGGGCTGGGGTTAGATGTGAGCTTTGTATAGAATGTGGTGGACACAGAATGTATGTGTCAGTCACTCACAATCACAGTTAGTTACTTCAAGTCTCCAGGATGTTTTCATTTTATGACAGATTTCAGATGATCACCTGCACGGGCTTCAAGTAAAATCTCTTTGTGATTTGAAGAGTTGAACAGGGATCGAACTATTTTGTTTTTAGTTTTTGGTGGCCAGTATGTACATGGTGAGGTAGTGACAATTTTTTTTTAAGAATCTGTAAAAAAGATTATTTTTCCCTCTTCCCTTTTTCTTCAGTTCATATCTCCCCTTTTCTTTCCTTCCCTACCCTCCATACACTCGGACAGGACAAACACCACATTTCCCTTCAACAGTCAAAGTAAAGTACAGACAACTTTCATTCTGTAAATCACTAATGTTGGCTCTTCCTCACCTCTCATTTCCTCATTTACTCCCAATAAGGGCAAAGAAGGCTTTAAATTAAATGGCAAACATACCTTTGAGGCTCGTGTGACAATCTCTACTTTTCTGTGTAGGGAAGTAACACTCTCGGAAAACACAGCCCTGAAGATTATGCATTGGGCACGCTCAGCAAAATTGGGAATCTGGGCTAACTCATGCAGAAATCTGTAAAAATAAAAACAAATCATTTTGCTTTGTGCATAGTCATAGGGAAAACTTAAAAAAGAGGCCTGGTCCGGATCGACCAGGGGGAACATTCCTTACATCACGATTTCAATTTATAAAGGGAGTGAGTTGGGCTGACTCAAGGAACTCCATCTGCTCCATTGTTGACAACAGGGCCTCTGTCTAGTAAGCTCATATGATGGTGAATAATGTAGATGAGCAGAAAGTTTATGCAAGTATTCTGAAAATGTGACCTCTCTCCTGCGATTCAAACAAGAGGCTAAACACATAGAAAGCCCTAGTCTTTAGTGTATGAGAAGATGACGCAATCAATTCCTGTGTCATGTAGAATTTTCTAAAAGTGTATCAATGTAGGTAGGGCAAACTGAAGACTTTGGACAAATGTCTATAGTCAAGTGATAAGATATTACTGAAGTGAGATTGCTATTATTTTTGCTCAATTATGTAACAGTCTATAATGATCTCATTTTCCATATGTTTGCTTCCCCTTTGTGTCTATTTACCCACGTAGGTGCAGCTGATAGCTAGCTCAGTACTTAGAAGAAAGCAGAAACTCATAAAGTAGACAGCCTAAAATCTTTAAAGTATGCCAAACAGCTCTTAAGAGTCAAAACTGGTTAGTGCTCTACACACAGTAGCTCACTGTCTGAGAGACTGGGCACTGGTGTCTTCTGCAAAATGAAGCTGGAAGAGCTACCTGCTTTTGAGGCCAACCACCAAACACCAGAGGAAAGGGTATAAAGTAATATGAGTTGAAACAGTTGGCTATGATCTCAGAAAGGGAGAGAATCCACTAACAGCCCTTAATTTCATTTTGGAGTTGAAATGATTATTAACAGCTATTTCTGAAAGTCTTGGTCAATTCACAATACCATCACTTTGAAATTTT
Organism: Peromyscus eremicus; assembly: GCF_949786415.1. Lineage (NCBI taxonomy): Eukaryota > Metazoa > Chordata > Mammalia > Rodentia > Cricetidae > Peromyscus > Peromyscus eremicus. The sequence goes on along the minus strand of NC_081419.1, from coordinate 87,552,419 downwards.
GAAGTCTCCCACCAAATATAGTTTTGAAGATGAACACAGTTGTTACTCTCTCTGTGTCAAATGAAAAAGAGGAGTAGTAGCAGCAGGAGATAGAGCAGATGGAGCTGGAGGAGCTAGAGTAGCTGGAGTAGCTCGAGCAGCTGGAGTAGCTGGAGAAGCAGCTAGGGCAAGAGGAAGAGGAGGACAAGGGGGAGGGGTCAACTTTCTTCTTCTATTGGCAGTCTTGCTCTGTAGCCCAGGACAGCCTCTAACTCACTATTCTCCTGCCTCAGTATACTCAGTTACTGGAATTATAAGGCTGTGTCACCCTCCCTGCTTCTACGCTCCATTCTATCCTTAAGTTTTGTTTTCTTGCTCTGTATTCTGTTCTTTCCACAGGTTTTTGGGGGGAGGTGACTTAGTGTTCTTGTTTGTTTTTGTTGTATACTTGCTTTTGAGAAAAGGTTTTATTTACAGCTTACTTACAGTTTAGGCTATCTCAAAATTTCAATCCCCCGTCTCAGCTTCCCAAGTACTGGGATAATAGTTGTGTAACACTCCGACCTCCTAAGATTTTGGATTTAATACATTTTTTATTATCAGCTATTTTTCTTAACTCTTCTGACCAGGTCCTAGTTGTTATTTCCCCCTGCCCCAGCCTTTTAAAATACTATGGAAATGAAGCATGGGGGACTCAATAGAAAAGACTCCCTTCTCTTTAGGTTCTGTGCCTGCAGCCACAGTTATGAGCACACTACGTACTGCTGCATTTAAGAGAATACAGAAGCGTTGCATAGGGACAGGAAGAGAGTAATTGCCTTACTTTTCTAAATTGTTCCCTCATAAGTACAGTACAGAGTTGACCAGAGTCATTCATCATGAGTGACATCAGAGCTGTCGCCAGTTTTCACAGTGAGCAGGAAACATCTCTGGGGACTGGCAGCATTTGGTTCTGTGATGAGTTCTGGGGATGGTTTACTCCTTTAGATGCTGCCAGCCAGTCCAGAAAGTGTCCTGCATTTCTCCCCTCCCCAGAGTGACTGTGTCATCTCTTCAGACCCTGTGTAGGACCTTGATCTCTGGACTAAGTAAATGACCTGCTGAGGATGAAGACAGTAATGAAGGCGCAATAGACAGCATATGAGTGAGCAAACAGAGCAGTGCCTTGGTTCACCCACTGGGACATGGATGGGAAACGGGTAATGCGGGAGGAAAAACAACTAATTGTCTCTTAGAGGAGCCACAGGACCCACTTGTGGAAACAAGACTAGAGGCTCCTCAACAAAGAAAAGAGTGAAACTGCAAAGCTGTCTGATTAAAAACTTACAGAGGATGAGGGCTTGCCCTGGGAAGGTTCTCAAAGCATCTTAAGGCCCCAGGTCTCCAGGAGTTGGGAGGGGACAGCAGATGGAGGGGCTTTGCTTTTTTTATAGAACCTATCACTGCTAATGAGTTCTAGTGCATTAGCCATGGTCACTCAGTTCTTCAGGTGTATGTGAAGCCTTTACAGCTACCTAAGGCCTGGGAACAGGATTTGGCTTACATGTGGTTCCTTTTTGATACTGAAAAAGACACACCCATAATTACTGAAGTGTGGAAAAGATGTGATCACTGATGAGAGGCTTGGGGAAGTAATGTTGGCTGTGGTCACTGAGCCTCCCCATGATGCTGTGAATGACATGGCTGAAGACCAGAGAAGTGAGCTGAGACAGGCTGGACGGTGTCGGGAAGGAAGCTGGGGGAAAGTAAATGGAGTTTTGTATTCTGAAATGTACTTTTTCTGAACAAATGGAGGGTTTCAGACAGAGACATAATACTTTTAAATTTTTATTTCATACAATCACCGCAGCAGTGGCACGGCTACCTGGAAACATTAGCAGATTTCAGGCTTGGAGAACTGGGAGGGACCTTGCAAGGGGAAGGTAAGAGGGCCTGTGATGGTGGAGACAGGCAAGTGGGTAAGAGGGCTGTGGGGCAGGCAGAACGACCCTGAGGGACTGGTCCCTCGTGATGCTGGAAGAGGCCAAGATGACTTGTGGGGTTTGGCCTTGGAAACACTTGGTAAAATTTAAAGATATAAAACACAAGAGAAGTAAAATCACAAAAGAAAATATACGATCGTATGCAACTTTTAACACAAACATAACCAGGCAAAGGCCCAAGGAAAGGCACCATTGCTCTTTTCTCATTTGCCTGGAAAGTGCCAGAAGGAAAGGTCATCTCAAAGGCTACTCAAACCAAGCGTCTGGTGAACTCTGCCCCCGTTCCCTTGTGCTTTATAGCCTACCCGTAAGTGCTGGGATAATAAGCCATTACAGACCCCCAAGCACAGTATCTTGAATAGTAGGTCTTCATAGTTACAGATATTCATGGACTAATATCCGTTTGGGCTACTCTACAGTTTTGTTCTAGATTTTATAACAGAAAGGACAGACACACCAACCAGTGAGGGAGCTTTCCTTCCTTACGCAATGTGCTTTCTTTCCCCGGAAAGGACTATAGCTCAGCCTGTACCCACAACAGAAGGCCTGGGGCTCACTCTGTGTGGGTTTTACAGCCACAGTGGCAACTCCTCAGCTGACAGGTGGGATGATGCTGTGTGGTCCGGCATTTGAAAAGAGACTAATGTGATCTCTCATCATTCCCAAAAGCCTTTGGTGGTATGACCTAAGGTATGTGTTCAACAGGGGTCTCATCCACGGTATTATTCCACAATGTAGCCTATACTCAAGGAAGCAAAACACTACAGCTAGCTGTGGATCCCTGTGAAAGGTCCTGATAGGATGTGCACAATATCCTCACGACCACAGGAGGCCTAATCAGTCAACAGGTCTTACCTGGAGTGCCACACCTTCTCTCACCAACAATCTCAAAGCAGGAGACAAAGGGAGTGGAGGGACATCCCTGGAGGGAGTGGCTCTCAGACAGCCAGGTCCCAAGCAGATGACACCTCTGTGAGACATGGCTTTCTAAATCTGGCATTGGGGTGTAGGAGAGTTGATGAGGTGAGTGATGAGGCCAGCCTCTCCATGCTGTGATTTATAGGACTGGGCAGCATACGGCTCTTAAGAAACTGAAATGCTAAATTCAATGATTCATATTTCCCAGTATGTAAAAAATGCTTATAGTCCACTCATTGGGAATAAGCAGCAAATAAATCGCCAGAGAACCAGGCTCTGGCATAGACCAGACAAAAGCTGCCTTCAGAGACGTGGAGAGCAAAGGAGAGGTGTGCTTGAGTCTGGGGAACTCAACCTCTCCATGCCAGTCCCTGAGCCTTGTCTGCCACCTGAGTAGCCCCACATGACAGGCATCGTTGCCTCCAGTAATAGTGCTGAGTGTTCAGGGAGTCAGCACAATGGCCCTCCAAACTCCGAAAATGCTTATCTAGCTAGATCATGGGTGGTGGTGGGGGGTGGATAAGAAGTAGTGCGCTAATTAGTTGCCACCATTATTCTATGCCCTGGCAATTAGTGCTGAGAAATGATGCTGGGAGGTTGTACCACAAAAGGCAGAGGAATGCCTCTCTTGGCAGACACACACTGTTCATTTCACATCAGTGGTTCATTGTACCCCATCCCCTCAACTTACGGCAGGTTTTTACTGAGTGTGGACAAATTAGAGCTAATGGACCAAACCCAACCGGCCATTTCTACTTGTGTGACTTGTGACCTGAAGACTGGTTTTCATATTTTAAATGATCGTAAAAAGTATAGAAGTATTTTTGACATGTAAAATAATACAAAATTCAAATCTTGGCAATTCTAAATAAAATCAAGGTCCAGCTGTGCCCCTTTGCTTACATGTTATCATCTATGGTTGCTTTTGAACCTTGACAGTACAACGGCTGACTTGAGGAACCGTGAGAGATCCTTTAACCCACCAAGTATAAAATACTATCTAGTCTTTTACAGGAAAAGTTTGCCAACCCCGGGCTTACAATTTTACCACATAATTGGGCATACTAACCCTGCCTAAATGTTTGATATGCCCTATCATCTCCAAATACTACCAGTGGCTGTGTCAGTGTCTACATATCTCACCACTGGTCACTTCCCCATTGATCCTTAGTGATTTAACAGGAGTTAATTCACAGTAGGTAAACCTGACTTCTGGGTGAGCAGCATCAGCAGCGGTGGAGGTGGTGGAGCTGATGGCTGGTGTTAATGAGACAAAAGGACAATAGAATCTCATCTGAATTGATCTATACATATTCTTAGGCTTTATGGACCAGGTTTAAGGGACAGGAGTCTGGGCTATAGTTCCATGTGAGAGGATCCCATCTAAGGTTCATAAGTTATTAGCAAGGTTTGAGAGTATTTTGGGTAAACCTCAGATCTCTAAAAAACTACCTTGCCAGTCATTTAGAGATGCTTTCTTCTGGGTCTATGAGAACTGAGGCATCCAAACATACGGCATAGAGTATAAGACAGAACCTTGGATGCCTGTAGGGGTAGCCTGTTACACTCAATCTAATTTCTGCTTTCTCTTTGCTTTCTGTAGCTGCCTCTCCTTGGCTGCAGAAGGCTAGCTTGAAGGGAACATGAAGCACAAAACATAGCAATCAGCACATGAGCCCCAAACCAGCAGCACATTTGCAGTCTTAGTCCCTTTATAAATAGCTTACTGGGGACTCCCGGGAACTCATCTGTGGCTTGCAGACCTCAAGGGTCTAACCAACAAGAAGCCACTCAGGTATCCAGCAGAGGTCTGAGTTCTCAATGTGTAGGAGATGGTACTACAAACCAAAGCTGGCCACTCTAGAGAATTAATGGAAACAAGAGCAAGCCACACAGATGGAGGATAAGAAAAACCTAACCTAATCAGTACAAGTGGAGAAGTTTGTGGGAAACCAGCCACATTCAGGATACATTTACTGAGCATGACATTTAAGAAAACCAGTCTGAATTTGGTTGGTGACTCTGCTGTCATCTTTTTAACACATCAGCAAAACTTGAGGCAGCGTAGTAACGCCTTCTTCCTTCCTCAGTTACCCTTTTGGCTAAAATGTTTAGTCTAGGAGGAATTAAGTTGCTAGAACAAGAAAGGGGAGTGGTGTAGGGTGAAAGCAGGGGGAGAGACACACTGCATCCAACAGCACACATCTCAGCAGCCTTCCCGGCAGCCGAGTCATCCTGCTGGATGCAATAGGGCACAGGATGACGCTGTTGTAACTCAGCTCTCTGCACCATTTAGACTTGACATTCATAGCTGGGAGGCAGACAGATGGAGTTTATAGCTCTCCTTTCAGACTAACCAAAGGTATTTCAAGGATCCTTACTGTTCAGGTTTGTCCAGCAGCTTCAAGTCTTCTTCTTTGGATGTCTCGTAGTACTTTCTTATTTTAGTCAGTTCATCCTCTTGGGCTCGCTGCATCGAGAGTAGAAAAGAAACAAACCACACACACACACACACACACACACACACACACACACACACACACAAGTGAATCAGCCTCAGACCATAGGAATCCATTTGTGATCCCATACCCTGCAGCAATGGCACCTCTTGGGTCTCACCTCAAGCATAAGAAACTCTACAGTTGGGCCCAGAAAACCCTTTCAGGTCATTCTGATACAAGTTCAAGTTTGGCAGTTACTAGCTAAAGCAAATGGTCATGACAAGTGCACACATCCAGACACACAGCTTAAGACAGCTGATAGCTTGAGTCTTCTGTAGGCAGCTGTGGGGCAAGCTGTCCTTAGCTTTCTTTCCCCCAGAACAACTATCTCACATGGGCTTTCCACACTATTATTTGTAGTCGCTATTTTCTTTTTTCCTGAATTTCATAAGTGTGTGTTATTTACAATATTTATTTAGGCATTTAGTAACATACTTTATAATTTACCCAACATTTCCTGTTGTGTACAGACTTACTTCTTCTACTGGCCATATGCATACTCTTGAAAACATGGTAACAACAGAAAGCATCAGGAAGGCACCTTGTTTGATAGAGTTCTTTGCCATCAATTACTGTATCCTCATTTTTCAGAGGATAAGTCCCCAAGGCTTGCACTAATCTACTGGTAATGAGTTTTGAATTCAAGATCCTCACACTATCCTCCAGGCGCTCAATAAATGTACCACTAACTCCTAATGTTCTGACACTTGTGAGCCTTTTGGTTTATTTGTAAGAACTATACTGATAGAAACATGTGAAAAGCTCCCACCCAGGACTAAATAATTTCTTAAATACATGAAGAATGTGAAAATATGTAGGGAATTGGTGAGCTCACTGGGCTATATTAGACTATGGAAATTTAAGGTCCCAGGGGACATAAATGTTAAACTCAATCACCCTGTGAGCTGAGTGACTATAGCATGTCACCAGGCCCCCATGCAGTTATCTGAGAATTGCCATGGTTTAGGGACTCTAGCTCCATCTGTGTTTCTACATCCTGACAGTCAATGAACAGAAGAGTTGACACTCATGGGACTTCTGATTCTCCAGTATCTCCTCACAAGAGCCTATGAATTCTGCTCACTATTTCCACTTACAAAGACTTTGTGCATTACAGTGATGTTTCTTAAACATGATTCATGATGTTCCTAAACTGTGTGACTCAGCTTTTGGAAGGGGCTCTGGGCTCCATGAGAAGAACTCATAGGATACTTAATCAATTCTTGTTCAGTAGAAAAAAGTCAGGTAGGGTCCCACTCTGATCTGGATTTTAAAGCTAGAACACACCACTGCCATCCAATGCTGCCTCCTGTACTTAATGTCAGCAGCTCATCTGGTATGAGAATCATCATCCAAGCGGCCGTTGGGATTCCTATTCCTCTGAGGAAGACACTGGAGTGTGCCAGCATCAAGCAGGAGGCTCACTTTCAGTCACTCTGTCAGCTAGCACTAGGGTCAGGCTCTAGGGTACACCTGTGGTCTCTGCTTTGCTGATGTCAGTGAGATCTACTAGGGCAGACACTGCCGTGGGAGTTAAGAACACACCCCCTCATGTGTAAATTCGCATCTCTGTGTCTGGATCTCTTCCACATTGCATTCAGATCCTAACTACTCAAGAACATGAATGGCTCAGTGATGTTTAGGGTGGAAATAAATATGAAAACTCCAGCTCTGTATGCCTTTGACACTCACATTTTCATATAAGGCTGCCAGGGTCTCCAGGTCAACCACAGAGTCATCCACATTAAATATGGCTGTGAACAAGAAATGAGAAAAAAGGGATAAGGGCTTTGACTTAATCCCCAAACCAATGTTCATCCCAGGCTCGGCTTCCCCACAATATAGGCCTGCACCTCTTACACAGGTTCTGCCTGCCAGTTTGCTTCTGTTCCCCTTCCTCTCATACCACGGGGGTTCATTTGAAAGCAAACTCAAAACTGTCCCTATGGCTGGCCTGAGTGTTGGCCCTGCCTTATTTAATTCTTCAGGCTTTGAGTCCTTTCTGTAGTTTAATTTAGGCTCCACAGGAGAAGTGTTTGTGCTTTTAAACTAAATCAGTTTTGAGGTTTGAAGCACAATTTTAAATCTTTCTTCCCGGCTGGTAATTGAAGAGATTTAGCACTTAATGCAGAAGAATTGACTCTTGCCCATTACCAGGAAGGGAAAGAGAAGAAAAAAGGACGATGTTGGCAAATTAAATGAATTCAGGCATGTGATTTCAGGCACCTTTCTGTGGCCACCGCGAACATCTTGTTTGGATTAAAAAGACAAGAAAGAATAATCATTGTATCAATAGCAAATTAAGATCACAGAAACCTCCCGTGAGCCAGTATCAAGGTAAGTTTTTATTTCCATGTTTTTATTAGAAATCTGTCTTTAGTTCTGTATCTTAAATGAGTCATTTTGCTGTTAGCTAGTATGCTTATGATTTCATCTGTGGAGGTTCCTTCCCAAATATGTTAGGATACACATGCAACAGATTTTTAAAGCTTTAATGGAATTGGCTATCAAAGTGTTTGAAATTGGCAGGGCCCACATCTTTAAATAATTATTCAAAACTAATAAGGTTTTTCCCCTCAGCCCTACCTCCCTTCTCTGACTTTACATTGTGAAATTAACCAGCGTGCTAGTAAATTTTCTCTGTGGCAGGCTAATTAATTTTATTAAACCAACCAGTGATGCTTAGAATGCCTTAAAATTCTGCTCTCCAAGCTATTCTGTTCCTTCTATTACACCATGTTTCCCTGGAGAATGTAGAGATCGAGGTGAAGGGCAGGCTGCTTCTGAATTTTTTTCCCTCCTATCATTTAGAATCATATGAGCGCATTCAAACATTTCAGTAAAATTAGTTAGTGGAGGTAAGAGCACATCCCGTCATAGAATACCAAGGAGAATACTTAAACTCCTTCGTGGGCTACTTTCTCTAACTTAGACACTCATCCACAAGTTATTTCTAGACTTATGGATGGGAGGGAGATTGGAAGACTACTGACAAGATTCTACCAAGGTACGGAATTGTCCTTCCAGGAAAGCCAGTGTGAACCCTGCCACCAAAAAAAAAAAAAAGTAGTTTGAGAAAAGAATGAGAGAACTTAGTGTCTCAGGACTGGTGTATTGTTTGTGGAGATAATACTGACTCACTAATTGGTCAGATGGACGATACATTTCCAAATGGCTGATGTTTTTAAACACAGGCAAACGAAGAAGGCCTGGAACAATGTCTCTTTTATGTGAACTCCAATATTTTGTTTTTTAAAATTAGCTGTTATGAATGAATAAGAAAAGGCACAAATGCAAAGATAGTTTTTAAAGGAATGGTTGCTTAAAAAATTATGCACCCTGAGTACTGTATCTGAGTTTGGAGCCCAAATCAAACAATCTCTGTCACCGAGAGAGAGAGAGAGAGAGAGAGAGAGAGAGAGAGAGAGAGAGAGAGAGAGAGAGAGAGAGAGAGAGAGAGAGATATCTAGGATTTTCCACACTGAGTAAATGCTTGATTTCAAAGAGTTAGTCATCCTCGACCCCAGATACATGGTTCAGTGGTTTGTATTACTGGGTACTAGGCAGCAAAAAGAAAATATGAAGAAAGGATGGGGCCAGAAACAGGCTGGGCTCTAGGGACACTTATTCACCCATTTATCCTCCTAGGCACCAAATAATTATTTGTTGAGTGTGCACGAAAATCAGTTTGTCAGAAATTGTTTTCAAAGGCCATGGACATCGAAGACAAAAGTGCTGCTGACACTTAAAGTTTTGGATCTCATGAAATTATTATCTTAGACTGAGGAACAGAAAATAAGTAAATGCATGATTTCAGGTGGCAGTAAACTTAAAATGAAGTAAACTGAGCTGGGGGAATAGGTTAGTTGCAGCTTAGCATGCATGGATTCCTCCTGGGTTTGATCCTTAGCACCCAAAAGAACAGGGAAAAGAAATAACAGAAAAATGTGTATAACAAGAGGTAACATGATCAAGAAAGGCTTCTTGAGGGAGGTGACATTTCAGTTAAGACCTAAAAAGGTCAATTTTGTGACTATCTTGGCAGAAAAACATTCCAGGGAGAGGTAACTGCCAAAGTGAGATTCTTTTGGAGGTGGACTGGGGAGAGGTGACTTCCATCAACAGAGCTAACCTTATCCACTGTATGAGCTAATGTGGTAGGGTGCTGGGACCTGAGGATAGCTGTAAAACAGACATGACACCCTTCACCACTTACTGAAGACACTGAGTGAGGCAATATGTATGGTTGCCACACCACAGAAAGGATAGGCCCATGACAGAACCTAAGAAAGGCCTACGATGATTATGACTTCAATTATGTATTGCCATGTGTTTAAGAGCTTGCTAATGCCCTATCTCCTGGTACCTCTAAGAAGTGGAGAAGACTTGGAACTACCAGGAATTCATGCTCTAAGTACAACTTCTGGAATTCTTTGGTGTTTCAGGTGGTCTTTGCTATGAAACCCTCTTGGTCCTTCCTGCCAGAATCCAACTGAGGCATAACTCAGGAAGCTTTATTAACATGGCAAGTATAGTTTTAGATATCTCAAAGTTATGAAGAATACTGTGTAAAATGCCTTAAAGGCAACTTAATATATCCAGACCTATTGATATAGCCTAATGCTTCTCTCTAAGTTCAATCCTTCCCACAGGCCAGCCTTCATTATATAACCAAAGTTAGTTAATTAGCTAGCTGTTTAAGTAATGAGTGAATGAGTAACAAAGTAATGAGTTAATTAGCTAGTTAGTTAGTCCATTAGTTAGCTCCTAGTCTCATTTCTGACCTCCTCCTCCTCCATGCTTCTCAGATGCAACTCCCCATTTGTCACCATACCTTAGATCCTTCCCTTTTCACATGTCACCTACTGAGGCTCAGGACTCACAGAGTCCCTGGCCTAGAAGGACAACTCTTGAATTTCAGGCTAGAGAGTCCTCAGTCAGCCACAGTACTTCATATTTTAAATGGAATAAAAACAGTGCAATGTTAGAATGTGCAACACGCTAAGTGTGCGATAGTTTCTCTCCTACACCAGACTGGAAGAATCCTGAAGTCAGGGATCGTTCCTTAGGCACCTTGACCACTCTTCCTGGGATGAAATGGTGTGTGTGTGTGTCTGTGTGTGTGTGTGTGTGTGTGTGTGTGTGTGTGTGTGTGTGTCAGAGACAGAAAGACAGATATAGAGATGAACAGATGGAGGGAGAGAGAGAGAGAGACAGACAGAGAGAGGGAGGGAAGGAGAGAGAAAGAGAGATGGATGGAGGGAGGGAGGGAAGAAGAGAGAGAGACAGACAGACAGACAGAGAGGGAGGGAGGGAGGGAAGGAGAGACAGACAGACAGAGAGGGAGGGGGGAAGGACAGAAAGGGAGAGAGAGAGAGAGAGAGAGAGAGAGAGAGAGAGAGAGAGAGAGAGAGAGAGAGAGAGAGAGATTCTACAGGGCTCCCAAAGTCTGAATCTTGCTGGATATGAGGAAAGTTTCTCGATAAGGAGAGCTTTGGATCTTGAAAACACACAGGGACACTGAGATGAGGAAGGGCAGGAGTTAAACAAATCAGAATATTATATTACACATTCTGTATTTGAATTCAGCTTGCTTTGTTTCTTCTTAATTGCCCCTTTCCAAAAATCTATGTTTGTTCAACTGGGTACATAATCAAGATGTTTAGTCACTGTCTCGCTATTGGTAAGCTGCAGTCCTGAATACTGAAAGACAAAAATAATTTAATAAATGATTTTCCTATCATTAAAGTATGAATACAGCAGGTGCTGTTCCCATCATTCCACCTTCAAAAAATTTGAAATGTCACCTTAGAATAAATTTTTCAAGTTAAGGTTAACTGGTATATTGTTTCAGGTAGATTCCTAAACTCCATTTGTTAATCGTCATTAATTAAGCCAAACTCTTGCCATGCAAAGACAATTTCTAAACTTACAATATGTCCCAGGGAACGTAAAATGGAAGCACGTGAGACAGTGAAAGAAGGAGATGCCGACAGGTTCACAGAATCTTCTAGAAAGGGCAAGTATTTTTGGCTTGAAAAGAATTATTTAACGGGACTGAGGAGATGGGTCTGCACATAGTTGAGGATGAGACCCTGTAGAATTTGGAACCACGTGAAAGGACCTGCAATGCACTTGATGAGCACCAGGGAGTTGCTGGGCACGTCTGTGCTGAGGAATTTGGACAGTTTAGCACCTAATGCATTGGCTAAGGTGTCCAAACCCTTAGGGTACAGACTGAAAGGACAGGGGGAAGGTGGCTTTCTGGAGTACTCTCTGTAACTATCTGTCTCTGGAGAACTGGGAGGTGAAACCACACTGAGGCTTTAAGAAACCCAGAGTCAAGGGAGAACCCCCATGCCATTCCCACAGAAGCACATAGAACAGATCTTTCTCCCAGAGCCCACCGGGGTGGGGTGGTGGGTGGGAGGGTGGGGTGGTGGGTGGGGGGGGTGGATCAGAGGAAAGAGAATACTAAAGGAAAGAGAATATAAAGAGATCACTTTGGTCCTATTGATGTGTTTCTAGTAAAACCTCATGTCAACCAGATATGGATCCTACAATTAAAATAAAATTCAAAGACAGAGGAAGCAGTTTCAAGGGATTATCTGTTTGACCCTGGGATCTTCAGGAGATTAAATTATTTCTATTTTTTTCCTTCATATAGCACACCCACCAAAGGGAAGGCTTGGCCACAGGTCTCTGGGGAGGGCTGGCATACATGGACATAATTCAGCTTCCTATTTACCAAATGTAGTCTAGGTGCTGGGGGTGGTGGCAGGATCCATATGTCAGATACGTGTTAAAATACTGAAATCAACAAAGGACCCAATCACTCATGCAAACATTTATATTCAACTTAGAAGCCATTACATGAACTTATTTAATTAGTTAAATGATGACCACAGTCTTTGATTAAAACATGTGTGGCGTTCCCTAGGATCAGACTGCCTCTGCCATTTATAATAGAAAATATACATTCTTGACAAGTCAACAGTAAAGGGCTTGCCTAGTGCATGCAAGACCATAGGGTCAATCAGTAGCACCACAAAACAACAATAACAAATAAAGGAATATAAACAAACAAACTCATATCTTTTTTTTTCTCTCTCTCTGTCATTTGCCTGTTCCCACAAATAGGTGTTCAACTTTCATCTTAGAAACTGAATAAAAAATGACTGCCCACCTAACTCTCTAGCAAGCCACAAAGCTTTGGTACAGTAATTCTGAGTAATCCCTGCTTTGGTCCCATCTGCAAAGGGCTCATTATTCCAACACTCCTGCAGACGGTGTCAGAAAGGTGAAGTGTCAAATCCACAAAGGGGAGACCCCAGCAGCTCTTTGCTACTGCAATATCAATCATTGCTGGTGGTTTTTACTTTTATCTCCCTCCCTCCTCCGTTGTCCCCGCCTCACACTGTCAGTTCAGTTAGAATATTTCACCTACACCTCACAATATGTCAAAAGGAAGGAGACACACGCTGTGAAAAGCTGGTAATTTTATTGGGTTCCTTTACCTTTAAAAATCTGTTACTTGGTCAAGTCTGGTTTCTGGGCTTCTTTTTTTTGCAGGGAAATTGAGGCAAACATTTTTATGTGGTCCTCTGGTGCCTGCTCTGTGCTCCAAGGATTATATACACAAGGATCATTAGAGTAGTGTTTCACCCATTAAGATATAATAACCGTCAGCAGGGACAAAAAGCAGACCGGTATCACAAATTCAAACTAACAGGCACACATAAAAACTATGTGCCTGCTTGAGGCACATGCGCAGGTCAGGGTCTTACACAAGAGGCAAATCCCCTCCCTGGCTCTTCTGTCAGGGAAGCAGGAAGAACCTACAAGAGTTCTCTCAGCCCTCCAGCCACTTTTCCACCCTGAACAGAACTCTATATCTGAGTGTATCATGTCTAAATGAATAATGTGCTTGATGTTTGAAAGACGTGTAACTAGAAAACAAAGGGACGGTGACTTGTCACAAGAATATTTGTTCTTTGGTTTTCTTTTGATGATGCTGGAGTTTGCCATGCTTAGAGGTACTCTACTATTGAGATACATTCCCAGCTTGGGAGATGTTCCTTTTGACTGAAGAATCAGCTTCACACAAGAGCTGTGGGAGAGAGATGACACATGCCTTTCTTATAGGCTAGCCAAGGGAAGTCTGGTTATCCAAAGGAAGAAGATTCCACAGACAGATATGTGTGTAGAGTAATTCTTCTGTGGCCCATTTTATTCCTTTGTATAATCATTTGTATTACTTAAGTAGCTGACAGGATTACCTCGTACAGAGTGACCTGTAACAAGTACAAATGACTTAAATCTTTTATCAGCCAGAAAAAGAAAGACTGACAAAATTAGTTGACTCTGTTGGTGGACATTGTTTTGTTGGCAATGCTAACTGGTATGCAGCCAATATAAAAGTTGGTTGTTTTGCCCAAATTACTCTATTCCTTTTTTAGGGATCAATAAAAGTTACTGGTGAGTAAAGGAGAAAAGAATGAGAAATTAATACAGAAGAATATGGATTTTAAAAACTCTGTATACTTCTCCCAAGAAACTGCAAAAAAAAAAAAGAAAGAAAAGAAAAAAGAAAAAAATTACTCTCCCAGGCTCAATCATAGAAAAGGGAAGTGTAATGGGGTTTAAGGGAGGGTAATAGCAGAATCTGAGTGCTGAAGAGAAGGCAAGAACTTCTCACAGCTTCGGCTACCAACTATGGAGGCCACCACTCTAAGGGAGCTGGGAGTCCATCTGGTGAGAGGAAGCGATAGGGGGCAGGCAGAGAGGAATGTGGAGTCAGAGTGTGGAGGAACCATTCTGAGGTAAGACCTCTTGCTCCCACTGAAGAGCCCCTCTGGACAAGGACAAGTCTCTTTTCTTCACAGTAGCAAAATTCCTCTGGACCCTTTCCTCACACTGCCTCGCCCCCACCCCCACCCCTAAGTCACACTGTGTGTCTCCTCCCCTGGGCATCCAGCATGCCTGTTCAGACACAGATCCATACAAATCCTTGCTGGATGCTAGTATCCAAAAGATATGCTCCAGGGCACCCACTAAAAAGCAGCTTAAAGAAAACTCTGACCATTTCATTAGAGGGTAGGGACTGTGGGCGGACTTCCCTGAGGATTAGCAGTGAGTGATTACTGCAGGCTTTCTCTGGGCCAGCATTGCTCAAAGTGTTTCACATTCAACTATATGAAGAAGGAGATGCTGTTGCCTGGGTTTTATGAATAATAAAAGAGAGGTATGAAATCACTCAGCTTGATTTCTCAAGCTCAACTCTGCAGTCATCAACTACCCTCCAATGAAATAGAGAAATTTACCAGACCAAGACTGTACATCTTCTGTTCTTTATAGGTACAGCCTTTACCATTGGAAAAGACATTTAAACAACAAACAGAGTAATCTGAAAACAGACTAAATTCCTCTAAGATAATGAGCCATCAACCGGCAGGCCAAAGTCTACAGAAAAACCTCATTTTCTGAATGGCACCACATGCCTTTTATACAAATAAAGGTATCTGAGGGGAATCTCATGTGGTTATAAAAATCCATATTCACTAATATTTTACTATCTCCAGGGTTAACTCTAACAATCCAGTTTATCTAATACAATGACCCAACTTCAATCTTTTCATAACTGAAGTTATTCTAAAGAATAACTCGGTGTTCCAACCGAGTTACCTTATATAGAATTTCTGGGAGGGAGGAATCGAGAGTTTGAAAACACTTTATCTTAAACGAAATCTATAGAAATAACTGGCATTTTTATATTTCATGCCAAAAGTCACTAAAAGAGAAGCAAAAACACACTGAAAAACGAAGAAACACAAAACGCCCTCCAGATACATAAAGAATAGGTAATACCGAGGGAAAGTAATTTCTAGTCTTCACTGCCCTTCTGAATGCTTGGTGGAGCTGAACAGTAGTTGATGAAGACTGTAGTTTAGGCTCTGATGGCATGAGAGGTAAGTGTGAAGGACAAAGTAAATATGGGCTGTCTGGAGAAAAGTGGTAATGGTCACAAAAGGAACATTTAGCTCATCTATCCTAGCACCTCAAAACCATTCAATCTTATAACCCAACAATCTCAACTTTCCCCTAAGTCCAGGCATGTACCATGCCCCAAGATACCATCATGTAACTACAATTAAAATGGTCCATGGTTCAAACCTCAAAGAAAGGCAGAGTGTTGAATTCACAAGACTTCCCTGCCTGCGTCGCCTCTATTCTCTGGAGGGCGGTGGAATGAGAAACAGTTTGTGTTAAGCTGCCTCTGCCCCTCCATTTGTTCTGCTCTTTTAAGCCAAATTACATTCCAGGCAGATTGGACGGTCTCGGCAGAGTGCCTGGAGGAAAAGTATAAAGAGGGACCGGCCTCCACTTTCTGACTCCATCCTGCTATTGAAGGAATGTCTAATGGCTTAGAAAGAGGCGAGGGGAGCCCCACTGCCGAGGTGTTTCAGACTCAGTGGGAGGAGAGAAAAGGTAGGAAAGGAAAGGGACTTATTAAAAAGACTGCTTCCTTCTCCTAATTTTCTAAATTGGACTCAATCGGTGCTTAATGAATTGATTGACACTGGCCTCGTCACTGGGTTGGTATGCCAGCAGATTATGGTCACAAGTCACTCATGGTGGGTAAGCTCCTTCAGTATGTGACAGCTTCACTTTCTTTGTTTTCAATATGTCATGATTTAGGATGAGGGGGACAATTTAAGTGAAGTTCTTTTCACTCTAATGTCTATTTTTAATTAAACTGCACAATAGAAACCAGTTGGCTTTGAGATTTCTGCAGAGAAACCCTACACTGAAGGGAAATGGTAAGAGAATGGTAGAGACTTTGTCTTTATCGTCCATGGAACGAGAGTAAAAAGGACAATCATCGTGTATGTGCCAAGGAGCTGTGTCCCATAAACCTTACTGAAGTTTCCACCTTTTCATCACAATTGGATCCAAATGTGAATCCGAAGCTATCAAAATTAGCAAGACATTTAAAATTTTTGTGAATCTCCTTTTAATTTTATCTTCTGTTTCAGAATGGGGATGTTAGCTCTGCCATGCATTTGTGTAGCATACATATTAGAATGTGTACCTTGACAAATGTGCTCTAAAACACCGGACCGGTGAGGGTTATCTGTAAGGATATTGTTGAGTTCTTAGGCTAAGGTGAGATTTTTTTTCTCAGGAAAGTCTTAAATGACCTATGGTGTATTCCCAATGCCGAATCGGATTCATTTGGACAACTTCCCTAAGTACTGACGTGGATTTCTGGAACTTATTAGAGCAAAGCAGCAGGTCCAGTGGGTGGGTGCTCTGGGATCTACGTTCCAGGCTCGGAGCCTTCCTTAAGTGGCCTTCCTTTCTCACACTGACACTCTGACACTGAGAGGCTACGACACAATGCAGCTGAACCCTTTGACCAGACCAGTAGGAACTCGATGAAAAATGTTTTATTTTGATGTTAGATTAAATATTATAAATATAAGTTCTGAGTGTGCGGGAAATTCCAAATGAGTGCCAGGAGGTTTCTGGCACCTAGTCTACTGCAAGGCATATGGAGGTTTATATCAAGAATAGTCAACAGCAAATTTCCATCTCCCCTGGGACAAGAATAAGAGGAAATTACTAACATGGAATGAAAACACTAATTTGCAATCATGTAGGCAGTCACTGTGTCCACACATGCCAAATGCTTCTAAATATAAGTCATCCCATCTGATGATTGAAAGCCAGGGGTAAGTAAATCAGTGATTCAGTATATCTTGAGTGAAACACAGGCTTTCTGGGATCTCTGATCGTCTTTGAAAACCATTTCCTCTGTAATCACTCCTTTGGTGAATCTGTTCTAGACCTCAGGAAGCATGCTACTTTGAGCAGAGAAAACCCCAGACTTATCTTTTGAAGGGTGTTGTGTCTGCAGCCTAGCCCTGTTCCTTTCCCATCAGGGTAGAGTTTTCAGTGTTCCCCAGACACTAGCTTGAACAGCTCTAGTGAAGAGACACTAGAATCCTCTAAAACAGAATGTATTCTTTCCTTAAAGCTGCTTTTGCTGCTACACCTCTGGTTTACCTTTTGTTTTTTTCATTGCCAAAGGTGCAGCCCAGAATTTGGTTTCCTTTACTCCCATAGATGTTACTACTAACTATAACTACTCTCTCTAAAAATCCCATGTCTCTTTTAAATTAATGTATGTCAGCCTTGGTTCTGACCTTCATCATTTATCATCTAAGCCCACACAACCTCTCACAGGTTTATCCACCTATATTAATTACTCTTCTGGTAATTATGATCAAATACCCAACAGAGACAAAGTAAGAAGGATTTATTTGGTTCACAGTTTCAGAAGGTTCATCCACAGATGTTGGCCACATGGACTTAGGCAGAAGATTATCATAGCACACATGTGACAGAGCTGTACATCAGCTCCTGATGGACAGGAAGTAGAAAGGAGGGGAATATGGGGAGGAGCCAGAACAAGAAAAAAACCCTCAAGGACATGACAAGTCAGAATCCTCATGAGCTGATTGTCTCTGCAGATGCCATCACAGACTTGTCCAGAAGTGTGCTTCATATCTCAGGTGTTTTCTTAATCCAATCAGGATGGCAATCACAACTGACTATTAAATCATCTTCAGTTCTATTTTCATTTATTCATTCAACAAGCCCTTAATGATCACCACGTAGATGCCAGACACAGGCAGGAGGTTTCTGGGGTTCACATCTGTGGGCACTCCCATTCTTAGAGCTTCTATCCTGAGAGTGTATGCAAATGTAGGAAAAGCAGACATGCAAACCAAACAAAATATTGGGCTCTGTGTGAAACTAAAATAGTACATGGTGAGACAGTAGGAAGGTAAATCTGAGAAGGCCTGGGCGAGGTGATGGTAAACCTCAAATCCACAGAAACGTCGGGAGCTGGCTCCACAGACTGGGAGGTAGTAAAGCATTTCTGGAAGAGGGAATGTGTACTGTACATATGACATGTGCAGCACACCCAAGGATAAAAAGGAAGTTCCTTAAGCGATCGGGGAAGACCATGGTGGATAGCTAGAAGTGAGGAGAGAGTGGAAGCAACAGTGTGAAGGGGGAAATAAAGACTTTGGCAGCAGTATGCAGGACATCAAAGCTTCAAGATACTGTGGTACTCCGGCTCAGATCACAGTGCTATGGCCCTCAAATGTCTTCTCTTTCTGATGTAAAAACATGCAGATCTCTTCTGTTGATATAGGGGGCCCTTCCTGGTGTATGTGCTGCTCATGATTTGAATCTTAGATTCTGAAACAAGCTGCATTTGATTGCTGCCCATACACTCCAGTTGTAGGGCCTCCTTTTCACTTGTCTTGTCCTAGGTTTGTCCCTCACTTGGAAAGGCCCCTTTCCCTAATGGGATCATCACCGAATCCTCTAGGACTCATCTCCTCAAGTCTTACAGGACACCATGGCTGTGATTTCACAGCCAACTCTTTTGGCACCTCTAACTGATTACACATCCAGTGAGCTCCTAAGAATGCTTAGAGTCTGGTCCTAATGCAGAACCTGACAGGGCTGGCAATCAGTATATGCCAAAGGCAAGGCAGGAGGGTGGTTTGCTTTGGTCAGGGCACTGGAACAGAATCTATTCTATTTAGTATAATAATGTTTAATCTTTTTTTCAAAATTGAAATTAAATTCAGCAAATATGAAAATAAGACTTTAAATTGTGATTTGAGTTCATTAGTTCATTTAGTTGTAAGCAGTGTTAACAACCAGAGAACTTCATTGAAAACTGATATAAATGTACAGGAATTATCTTTATTATATGCTGCCTTGCTATTTAGAGTGCCATAATTTTACATTATGACAATTTATTTATAGATAGTGGATCACAGAGAAGAGTTTGTCTTTAAAATAGAGCAAACAAGTTTATTCTTCTAAAAGTCGGCCTAGTTAGTATCAGACTACCTAATGGCATACTTGATACATAAATGGTAACAGGTGTGAGTGAAGCTCAGCGGTAGAGCAAATACTGAGAAAGTAGATAGATAGATAGATAGATAGATAGATAGATAGATAGATAGATAGATAGATAGATAGATAAATAGATAGATAGAGAGTTGTAATTTCAGCAAGGCAGATTGAAGTCACTGTCATTTAGAAAATAGGAACCCTGAATTGCTTCAGGATGCCGACAGGTCCCTCTACTGGCAAGCTGAAGAGTATATTTTTCCAGGAATCAGGTGTTTAATTTTCAGGATTGGTCTATGCTTGCTTCTTTGCATTCATACTATCATCTACCTGTCTCTTACTCAAAATATGTTTATTGTGTTTGCTAGGCATATGCTGAAGTATAGATCACATCTTACATGGGAAACAGCATAAATATACATCATATCAAGTGGAGAGATAAGGAGGAAACAATGGGCAAGCATGGTCACTGTTTTACGTACGACAAACTTTATTCAGTTCCTTTTGCGTATGTCCTGTTGAGTATGACAGATTGCCACATGGATAAGGGTCATTTTGAGTCATGTGATACTGCAGTGAACCAACTCAGAATCATAAACTTTTTCATGGCATTATAGCCTCACTGGAGTGACTATTCTTTGTGAGGGAAAATAAGATAGTAGCTTGCCTGGACCTTTCCAATGCTGTACTTGAGAACATGATTATGTGAAATAAATGTGAACTTTTCTGTACCGGATTTCAGGTTATATACACTATTTCTTGGGACTCTGAAAAGAATAAATTAACACCTTTTGTTTTTGCAGCCAGACAAATATCCTATATCTAGAAGGTGGAAGGATATGCTCTTAACTGGCCATCTCAGCCTTGAGGGTTTGCCTAGCTGTAAGTTGGACTTCTCCAAACAGATCTTGCTTCAGTCCCCTCACATGAACATTAATGTTTCAGGCTGGCATCAGCATGAGGTATTCTTTCAACAGGACAACAGCACAGGGCCAAGTATATTCCATTTACAATCAGACTTGGATTCAGAATGAAAGCTCATTCAGACACCAGTGTCAGTCAATGACTCTCAAGGAATAATTTAATAACATAGCCTCTGGTGATTTTGCTGTATTCATCTGGTATATATTATTATATGAAGAAATGGCATGGAGATTAGTGTTTTACAACTAAGGAGCCAACCATGTAGAGTATAACTGCCTTAGTTAGGGTTTCTATTGCTGTGAAGAGACACTGTTGACCACAGCAACTCTTATAAGGAAAACATTTAATTTAGGGGGCTCGCTTACAGTTCAGAGGTTCAGTCCATCATCATCATAGCGGGGAGCATGGCAGCATGCAGGCAGACATGGTACCAGTGTAGTAGCTGAGAGTCCTACATCTTGCAGGCAACAGGAAGTTGATTGAGACCCTGGGCAGTATCCTGAGCATAGGAAACCTCAAAGCCCACCCCTACAATAACACACTTCCTCCAACAAGGTCATACCCACTCCAACAAAGCTACATCTCCTAATGAGATTATGAGATTGAGATTATGGGGGCCAATTACATCCAAACTACCACACTAACCAAAGTGTCTGTGGCAGAGAAAAATCTACAATCATACATACAAGATATAGAAGTCCGTGATGGTATGATTAGGGTTTTCAATGCTTAAACAAAGGATCATGTTTACTCCACACACACACACGTTCTTGCCTAGAGTGGAGACCTGGGAAGGTCCAGACAAACTAAAATCTTGTTCACTTCACAATGGCTATCCACTCCAATGGGACTGTAATGCCAGGGAAAGGGGTAGGCCCTGCATTGGTAACTGCTATCTCACATGATTCAAATGCCCCTTATCTATATGGCAATCTGTCATACTCAGTGATACATACGCAAAAAGAACTGAACAAAGTTTCAGGGGTTGTTGAAAGCTGGAAAATCCATATTGTGAGATAAAATCAAATCTCCCTGGGATCTACCAAGCGTGTGAGAAGCATAAGTTAAGAGCAAAACTCTTGTACCACAGTTGTTGAATCTTCTCATTCCAATGATTATACCCTATATGGGAGTTTCTCATCAAAGTACTATCAAATTCTGATTGGAAGTTTCCTTCTAAAAGGTCCTAAAGCCAATGAAACCTTCTAAGTTCAATAGTAGGCTTTTCAAACACCAGAGTGTGTTTGAAACTGTTCCAAACTGCCATCAACTATGACATTTTTCAAGTTTAATATGCACACTTACATGTTTGGTTCTATTATTAAGCCAAAAAGTAATTTTAAAAAATCAGCCTATTTACATACTCTGTGACTATCATTTACTTAAAATGTTTTATTATCTTTAATAAGCTCATTTTTTTTTGGTATTGCAACAAAATTGTAATCTCCTACCAAATCCATTTTGAAAGGAAAAGTAATGTTAGGAAGGATCTTTAGTGACTTCAGAAGCCTTTTCCTGAGCAGTGGCAGAGTAAAATGACTTTGGGCAACAGGGGCAGAAACCTTAAGGGAAGGGCTGTTTCTAAGTGTTTGTGTCATTAAACCCATGCTCAACTGTACTGAAACCCCCTCATGTTATAAGTGACATATCTAAGTAAAGGCTAACATTTAATTAATGGCTGAAAAAGGGGAATATTGTTTTAATGTAAGACACAAGAGACATGATGCCTTTTGGTCTACTTTTATTAAGGAAAATGTATACAAATAAAACTTATTCTTTTTAAAATTATAATAAAAAAGGGCTAAAGAGACGGTTCAGTGGTTAAGAGCAATTGTTGCTTTTGCAGAGAACCTGGGCTCTGTTCCCAGCACCCACATGGTGATTAACAATAGCTATAACTCCAGTCCCAGAAGACTCTAAGCCCTTTTGGTTTGCATGGGCACTGTATACATATGGTGCATGGACATACATGCATACATAACATCCATACACACAAAATAAAAATAAATAAACCTCTTAAAACTTATATTGAGCAGCATTTTACTTAGGAAGTCATCTTTCCAGAGTTCACGTTCTGAAAGATTATTTTTATTCATATGTCTTTCTGAGGAACCAACATGAAAGACAAAATTTTCAAGTTTAGAAATCAAAGTGGGATTTTCTCCCTTCCTCTCAATTCCATTTTTTTCCTAGCCAGTCTATGCATCAACCTCTTTAAATGCTTTTATTTTAAAACTGCGCCAAAGATAACAAAGTGAAATGCTGTCATTTAAAGAAAGAAGTGGGAGGTGGGGGGAGACAATGGCAAAATCAAGAGGTTGTTATGTGGTTTTCTATATAGACATATTCCATCTAAAGAATAAGAAATGATTGAATCCATACATCAATATCTTATATATTCCTAATGAAGGAATAAACCTAGCCAAAAATCCCCAGTGCCTAGTAACCTCACGAGCCACTCAATACTAACTTCAAAGAAGTCGTGTGTGTATATATAACAAACAGCATCTATGAAGAATTCCTCAGTTACCCAGTGTAATTCTAAACCAAACTAATACTGCACAGGAAACAAAAGAGGATAGACGAATGTGAGAGATAAAACATGTTAATGTAATTGGCAAAATATCAAAGTGGGAAACTGTAAGGCAAGTGAGTGGGTTTCCTCAACAAATGAATTTCCAAGGTAAAACTCAAAATGAAAACAGAGCACAGAAAAATATACATTAAAAGAAATTTAAGAGACACCTCAATGACATGTAGGATGTCTTTTGGGGTCCTCATTGAAAGTAGGTGCCAAAGAAAGGGTGCATTAACAAGTACATAGCCAACCAAGCAAATGATAGCTGCATCCATGAAGATACTGAGAAACTTTTATTAATCATTTTTAAGACAAGTGATACAGTTGTATTTTGGGAAAGTCCTTTCACCTTTTACTGGTAGTACTAATGTTTTTGTGAGATGAATTACAAAATGTCTGAGAGATCTTTCTCATAACAATCTAGTTGGTGCAGGGACTGCTTATATCAAACAAAAGTAACAATGGATTCTAACTGGGTATTGTTACGAGACATTCTAACTTTTTGGTATGTTTGAAAATGTTCACAACAGAGTGCTCAGAAGACTTTCAAAGGGCTGTTAGGAATAGGAAGTGGATTAGCTGGAAATGCAGGAGGGATGATGTAGGCAACACCTCAATATTCATATAAAAATATCATGGTAAAGCTGCAATCTTATAATTAACATGCATGGAAAAGCTACAGAGAATTCAAAAGCCAGAGGGAAAAGATGGGAAAGACTTACCCTGTTGGATATCCTTCATTTCCAAATGTAAACTAGATATCAAGATTCCCACAGTTTGAGATCGTTTTCCGTCCAATAACTTGATGATCTATAATTTTAAATAAAAAGAGAAAATACAAGCTCAAACAATCATACAATCCCTCAGGGAAAAAAAAAACCAAAGACTTTAAGACTTTTAGATACAGTGATATACTTACGGAAAAACTGACCCAGTACCACAGGCACTTGACTTAATGCTTAAATGGAAAGCAGTGTGTCTACATTACAGACATTTTAAAAATAAAGGAAAATTCCATGCAGAGTTCAGCTGGTCTAACACAAACAGCAAAAATCTTTAGAATATTTTACTGATTTTTTTCTTTTAGGTTTTAAAATACTGTGTCTCACCATGTAGACCAGAGTGGCCTAGGACTCATGATCTTTTGCCTCAGCCTCCTAAGTGCAGAGGTTATAGGAATGTGCCACCACTCCTGACTACTTTGACCTCCTCAAACACAAGGGTCCTAGACAACAAGACATATCAATTCTGCCTGCTGCTAGGTAAAAGCAAGCTAATCCACAACTTCATTATTCAGGTAGCCACAAAGGTGGGAAGGATATTATCACAGAAAGCCTCCCTTGGTTAGAGAGTGCTACCTGCCACTCAACTTATATGCCGTGTTTTTTCTGAAGTTGGTTCTGCGTCCCCAAAACAAGGAGGGAGGCAAGTATTTGTAGGCTCTGCCCCTACATATGTACCAAATTCTCTTTATGCTTCTAATGAAACCTTCAGACACATCCCTCTAAGTTTATACTTATCTAGTCTTTTATTATGGAATTAATCAGATTCCTTTTCAAAACACCCATCGTTGTACATCATATCTCTAAAACCTTTTCATCTTGAATGACGGAAACTATCTGAGTGGCAACCTCCCAATACTACCTTCCCCCATATAGAATCAAGTCATCTATGAAGAGAGAAAACTCTATTTGTTCTTCTTCATTGTGGGTGTATTAATTACTTAATTAAATATGGTGGTTTGAATAGGGATGGTCCCTATACACTCAAATATTTGAATTCTCAATCATTGGGGAGTAGTGCCCCTTGAGAGAGATTAGGAGGTGTGGCCTTGGTGGAGGAAGTATGTCATTGGGCGTGGGATTTGGGGTTTCAAATGCTCAAACAAGATCTAGTGTCTTGCTCTCTTCCTGCTGCCTGCCTATCCAGATGTAGAACTCTTGCTACCTCTCCAGCACCATGTCTACCCGAGAGCTGCCATGCTTCTAGCCAAGATGCTAATCAACTAAACCTCTGAAACTGTAAGCCAGCTCCAATTTAATGTTTTCCTTTATAAGAGTTGCTGTGGTCATGGTCTCTCTTCACAGCAATAGAACACAGATTAAGACATTAATTAATTAATTACATCATTAATTAATTGATTAATTTTTCTTGCCTAGAACCAGCTAGACCCTCTACTACTACATTAACTGAGATGGTGAAAGTGGGCACCAATGACTTGTTCTTGATTTCAGTGACAAAGGTTTCAGTTGATCACCATTGGTTAGGGTATATCTTCAAGCTTTTAAAACATGGCCTTCATTATGCTCAAGTAATTTCCTTCTGTGATTGGTTCAGTATGTCTTTTTAAATCAGGAAATGTGTCGTGCCAGTTAGTTTTTTGTCAATTTAACACAAACTCAGTTTAGAAAGAGGAGCCTCAGTTCAGAAGATGCCTCTGTCAGACAAGTATGTAGGGAATTTTCTTGATTATTGATTGATGTGGGAGGGCGCAGCCCAGTGCTAACCTTGGACAAGTGGTCCTAAGTTGTATAAGCAAGCAACCTTACAAGCCATCAGGAGACTGCTAGTAAGCAGCATTTCTTTGTGATCCCTGCTTCAGTTCCTTCCTCTGGGTTTCTGCCTTGAATCCCTACCCTCACTTTCTTTGGTGATGCACTGTTAGCTTTTGGTCATGGTGTTTTATTGCAGCAATAAAACCCCAAGACAGATGTCAAATTTTGTCAAGTGCTCTTTCTATGTCTCTTGAGATGAACATGTGATTTTTATCCTTTGTTTTGTTAATGTATCCAAATTACACATACATACACACATACACACACACATACCACACATACACACACACACCACACATACACACACACACCACACATACACACATACACACCACACATACACACACACACACACACACACACACACACACACACACACACACCACATACACGTGCATATACATATGGAGGGAGACAGAGGGAGAGGGAGAGAGGGAGGAAGGAGAGGGAAGGGGAGGGGAAGAGAAAAAGAGAGAGAAGAGAGAGAGAGAGAGAGAGAGAGAGAGAGAGAGAGAGAGAGAGAGAGAGCAACCACCAGCTATTAGAGCTGGTGATAAGCCCTGTGTAACTATAACATGTGATCTTTCCAACATTATCTTGAATTTGGCTTGCTAGTATTTTGTTGGCGGTATTCTTCTATATTTACCAGGGTCAATGCTGCTTTTCATTTCTTGCAGTGTCTTTAGTATCAGAGAAATCCTCACTTTATAAAAAGAATCTGCAAGTGTTCCAATTTCAGATTTTTGAAGAGTTTGTGAAACAATGGCCTGGACTTTTCCTCCAGTATTTGGTAGACTTGTCCACTATTTTCCCTTCAGAGAGATGCTAGAGTTCTGGTTCAATTCTCTTGCAGCTGATAGCTGTTCAGATTTTCTGTTTCCTCATGATACTGCCTTGGGTGAGTTACAGGTTTCTAGGAATTGATCCATCTCATCCAGGTTACTCAAATTTTTGGCCTATCAAGTATGGATATATATAACTATTCATATTGGTTTCTCATATTTTTTCTGTGGTATTAGTTATAAATTCTGTGCTTTTGTTTTTGATTTCACAAATTTGGGTCTGCTCTCTTTTTTTCTCTTTCCATTTAAAAATTTGTCAGTTTTGTTTATCATGAAAAACACAGTTTTAAATTTTTTGACATGTTTCCTGTGGAGGCCCAAATTACTCAGGATCAGAGAACCTGAGCTTGCTTTACCCAGCAGGTCTGCATAATGGGATGATTTGGCCATGGACATGTTTACCAGGTGTTTGGAAGGGTCTGCACTTGGCTGTATGGTGTGCCTTGATCTTGCAAGGGAGAGGTCTTTTGTCTCTCCCCTTGACATATTATAAAAAACCTTTTTGAATAAAGTTCTGGGTGATTGGGTATTGATCCAGGGCCCTCCCAAAGATATCTTGTGTCTCTTTCTTTTCATCATCTAGGTCTATCTTTCTACCTAATATTCTCTCATTCCTCTCTCCTCCATCCAAGAACCGTTGGATAGGTGGGAGGAGGTCGGAGCTGGCATCTCGCAGTCTCCTAGTTTCCAATCCTCCTTTTATGGACTCATGGTCAAGTGCTTACTTACTGTTTCACCCTTCTGCTGACTCTGGGCTTAGTCTGTTCAAGTTACACAATGTATGGAGTTATATTGTTAGGATATTTTTCAACATACTCGGTCAGATCTATAAACCTCCATTATTGCTATCTGTGGTATCATGTAAGGTTCAGTATGCTGTGTTTTGTTTTTGTTTGTCTCAAGCAATTTTTCTATTTTCCTTTGAGTTTCTTCTTTAACTCACTAGTTGTTCACAAGTGTGTTGTTTAACTCCAACTTATTTCTGATATTTCTAGTTTTCTTTCTGCTATTATTGCTAGTTTCATTTCATTGTGGTCACTATCTACTTGGTATGGTTTCAACACACAAACTACTTGGTATGGTTTCAACATCTTAAATTCGTTGAGACTTATTTTGCGACCTGATATTCTCTCAACCCTGGACAATGTTCCAACTGAAAGGAATGTGTGCTCCACTCCTGTCATCAGAATGCATTGCAGAGTCACCTCGAGGCATCACAGGGGACTGGCACCAGGGCCATCACAAATACTCAAATCTACTGATGCTCTAGCCTGTTACTGTATGCTTAATAATTACTTATACTGCCATTGAAATGTAAATTGTATGTAGATCTTTTTTAGGCAGTATTGCTCTGGGTATAATGAAAAGAAATATATCTGCCTATGTTCAACACAACTATCATAGTCCAACTAGGTGAACAAGAGGCAAACAGTGCTCCATGATTGCAAGAGAGACCGAGGAACTGAAAAGGCTATGGTAGAGCATTCCAACCTGTCACTCCATGCACAGGGGCCCAGAACAGTACTTGCCATTCAAGCTTTGCTTTCTGGTTCTTCTGGAGTTAAAGTTCTGTCTGTTTCACATAGTTGGTGCTGATGTTGGGTGTATGCATAGTTATAGGTATGATATTTTTTGATGGATTGGCTATTTTATCACTATGTACTTTCTGTCTTTTATAACAGTTTTTTTTACGTTAAGTATTTCATAGAGTCATGTTTTATATGATCATTTGGCTTATTTTTTTTTTCTTAGCTAAGGATTTTTCAGTTTTACTGAACTTTATAAAAGCAACTCAAATTGTCTTTTTCTATACTTTCTTATTTTCATGCCTTAAGTGTGTTCCTAAGTTTGAAGTGACTCTCTTGTGGAAAGCGTACTGCTCAGCTTTTTATCTTGCAGAATCTGTCAGTGACTGTCTTCTGATTGAGAAAAATTATCCATTTACATTTAAAGACTTTATTGATAGAGATGTACAGCTGCCAGCTTGTTCATCTCTCTGGTTTTGTAATTTGTTACCCTTTTCTTCTCAGGCTACTCTCTTTGTCTTGTTCATTTTTTACAGGGATATACTTTGATTCCCTTCTTATTTTCTTTGAAAGGCCTTTTGTTCAAACCCTGTCTGGTTAGCTCAGGATTTACTTTAAATGTCCTATATTTGTAACTATCTAATTTAAGCTGATCACTCACATACTTCTACTCTTTTACTTCTTCACCTCCTTGTACTACATTACTGGTGTCACGAGTCACATACTTCTGATGGTGCAGTCAAGAATGCATTAAGCTTCTTATACTATTCTTTAAAGCCCTGTGGCATGGGTAAAAATTATTTACTCACAGCCATTAGAGTATCTTATATTTGTTTGGATATGTTCCTCACCAGTGAACTTTGTGCGCACATGCGTGTGTGTGTGTGTGTGTGTGTGTGTGTGTGTGTGTATGTGTGTTTCAGCTTACAGAATAAACATCTGCCTCATTTTATATAAAATTCATCACTATGTCAAGTGGTGAAGAGCTTCTGTAGCTGCTGCTCATCTTTGTTTACTTTCCTTCATACCTGAGGGAGAGTTGCTTGCAAACATTACAATTGGCTAGGAGTTTTCTTTCAGTATTTGGAATATAGCATCTTTCAGGCCTAGAAGTCATGTTTGGAAAGTGTGCCTTTTCATATAACAACTGGCTTTTGTCTTGTGTTCACAATTATTTCTCTCCCTTTACCTTCTGAAGATTTGATTACAGTATATTTTGCTGTGTCCTATTGAGTTCTCCTCATTGGGGTCCATTAGACATCCAGATTCAGGAAGCTCATTTCCACACCTATATTTAGGCCATTTTCTTTTGTCAAATGTGCATTCTGCACCTCCTCTCCCATCTTCTCCCATTATGTGCTGTTTGGTCTGCTTGGTGACATCCTTTATTACCCGCCCCCTCAGATATCGGAGTCCAGCTCTGACCTGTCAAAGGGTTCGTGGCAGGGAGGAAAGAGGAATGAGGAAATATTAGATAGAAATATAGGCAGAGATGGAGAGAAAGACAGAGACACAGGATAGCTTCGGGAGGGCCCCAGGTCAATATGCAGTTGCCTCAAGTTTTATTCTAATGGGCTTTTTATACAATACCAAGGGGAAAGACAAAAGACCTCCCCCTTTCAAGATCAAAGCACAACATATAGCCAAGTGTAGACCCTTTAAAGCACCTAGTAATTTGGCCCCTTGGCCAAATCATCCTATTATGCAGTCCTGCTGGGTAAAGCAAGCTCAGATTTTCTGACCTTGAGTAAGGCCTTACTATGAGCCTCTGTGGGCCCCCACATTTAGACTTTCTTCACTCTTTCATGCATTCTTTTAGCTTTGAACTCTCCAGTCACCTCCTCTGCCTGGGTAAGAATGCTGCTGAAGTTTTGTAGTAGTTGTTCAACTCAGTGATTAGGTTTCACCACTTTACAGTTTCTTTTTGCTCATTTCAAATGCTTTCTATCTCTGCTAATCTCTCATCCTGTCCCTGCCTCATTTCCCCCAGCTTCCTGAACTTCACTATCACATTTATCCCGAATTACTTGTCAAGTACATCATGCGTGTTTGCAACTACAAATTCATTTCTGTTATTTGTTTTGTACCTTTGCTAGGTCCTAGCCTCTGTGTTTCTCTATATACCTTGTTACTTTTAGGCTGATATATTTATGAAAAAATATAGTCATTTCCCCCAGTCTTTAGCTTTACAGATTGGTTTCAATAGAGAAAGTCTCTTGCCAATAAGCCAAAGTAAGTAAGAATTCTTAGGTCCATGGATGAGCATTCTTCAGACATATAAATTCCCAAGCTCCCAATGAAAGCGGTCTTAATGGCTTCCCCACACTATGATTCTTCTTCCTCTGTTGTCTGGAGCACCATCACTTCTCTAGAGACATTAATATTTTTCCCAATTCACTTTTGTTCTCATCATCCCCCAAGCATCTAGAGTATGTCAGGTCCTATGAACAAAATGAGTTGAGTAAGAAAGAAACCAGCTGAAAAAAAAAATTAGAACATTGCGTGCAACCTCCACTCTTCCCATTCCTATAACCCATGGGGGAAGCCACTAAGCTGTGCTGGCCTCTGCCTGTACACCACAGGTGCTCTATAGCAATGGCAAGCCACCCAGCCAGCTCTTTTTGTTCCCAGTAGTCCCTACTCATGGACAGTATGCTGGGCTTGTCAGCACTCTTAAGTCAGGAAGACAGAAACCAGTCCCTGGGCAGCCCTCCAAAAAGCCAGAATACTGATTTCACGCTCCAACTTTTTCTTCCCAAGGGAGAAACCAAGAGTTAGGGGTTTACTCCAACCCACTCTACATTGAGAAAAGGGAAGAGTAAATGGAAAATAAGTACATGCTAGTTAGCGTAGTCACCTTTGCTCACAGCCTCCCCCAACTTGGCATCTTCTCTTCTTGGATTCGGACAATAGAAACTGGTCTTTCAGGTGCCTCCTGAATACAACTGACACAAATGACCATCTTCTCCATTTCCCTTCTTAGAGAACCTAAGAGTGTTCTGTAGATCACTATGCAGTGAGCACGGAGGATGGTCTTCAATGTGAAAATGCTACACATCTTCCTAGCATCTTTACTGTGATGCTCTTTAGGGAACAAGACATGTGGGAAGCTCTTAACTGATGTCTGGATTTCTCATAAAGAAAATTGGGATGTACATGGGATGAGGAGGGTCTGGTGCTTTCTACTTTGACGTCTTAACATCATGACACGTTTCTGAGAGGTAGACATACACAGAAAGAGAGGCGAGTAGTTAAAAGTGGCTGGTATACACTAGGCATGTTGCCCAGCCCCAGGTGGCTTACATGGCTACAGTACGAGCGTGAACTACTGTATTGAAGCTGAGTCGGACCACATGGCAAGGGGCCTGGCTTCTCCCTCAGAGTTGGAGGTCAGCATCACACAAACTACAATTTGAAATGTAGAGGGAGACAAGGAACAGGGGAGAAGGAACATATAGCTTAAAATACCTTCCGTAGCCCAGTCATGTCCAATGACTAAAGGGAGACAAATGGAAACAAAACAAAACATGCACCAACCTCAGACAACTTCTAAAATGACCGAAGGAAACTGCTACACATATTTCGGTCATTTCAAATTTAGTCAGACTGGCAAGTGTTAGGAGTAAGGAGGTGAAGGAAACTGGAAAGCTGAACGGGAGAAAAAGAAAGGTTTTCGTTTATTTGCTTCTTCTCAAGTCTCAGCCAACCTGATCACAACACCGGCTGGAGCAGAGCAGGGTCCAAGCACCAAAAACTCTCATGCTAAAGACTCCAACTGGCCAGATGTAATGCTAAAGACTGGAGATACAGATCAGGTTCTAAAGACTTAAGTTCACAGAGATGTTTGTGCCGTGAATTTTGTTTTTCACCTTTCTTTTTGTGAATCTGTATTTTTAATAACAGAAACAAATGTCTTTTAGGTGTGTGTGGTGTGTGTGGTGGGTGATGCATGTACATGGGTGTACAGGTGACGGAGAAGAACATCAGGTACCATTCTCCATCACTCTCTACCTTATTTCTTTAGGACAAGGTCTTCTCCTGCTAACTGGCTGGCTGCCCATCCTGCTCACAGCATCCACTTGTCTCCATCCCTCAATTCTGGGGTTACAGGTACACACAGCCATGCCTGGCTGTGAATGCTAGAGATTTGAACTCAGATCCTCCTCCCCCTCAGTTATCTCCCCAACTCCACAGATGCCTTTGAAATTTAAAAAGTGCAAACTATTTAAAAATATAAAGAGTAGCCTGGCAATGGTGGTACACACCTTTAACCTCAGCACTTGGGAGGCAAAGGCAGGAAGATCTCTGTGATTTCAAGGCCAGCCTGGTCTATAAAATGAGTTCTAGGACAGCCAGGGCTGTTACAAAGAGGAATCCTGTCTCGAAAAACCAAATATACATTTATATATAATAATAATTAATTATATATCATAGTAATTGTAATTAACATGTATAACACATATATATTTGATTGTATCTTTTATTACATATTATAGTTATTGTATAATTATAATAACTAATATGTATAATACACACACACACACACACACACACACATGAGAGAGAGTAAAAATGCGCTTTTCTGATTTTACTCTCCAGTTAACCAGCATTGGTAATGGGGATTTTCCACAGTCTACACCTAAACATGCCCACATGTGTAGAACTTATGGATATAATATGGAAGTAGCACACTGGAGTTGTAGTTCAGTGACGGAATGAGTACCTAGTATGAGCAAATGAGGTCCTGGGCTCACTAGTGAGAGAAGAAAGGCAAGTGTATGCTTTCATCTGTGCAGACTGTTTGTTTTTGTTTTGCTTTGTCTTATTCTGCAACTTTTGTCCCAGTCCAGAAATACATCCCTGACAAATCCCATGTCCACAAGTATGTGATACTGTTTGTATCTTCTACTGAGGGATATTAGGACTTCCCCAAATGCTGCCAATTAAGAATGTTGTGATCACCACCAAAGGAAGGATCTTACCTATAGTCATGAGTCTGTCTTTTCGTAGGATAGAATTACAGTTGTTCAAACAATATTCCCATTCTAAAATTTGATACGCATCACCAAATTGTTTTTAATAGGTGGAAGAAACTTATACTCTGACAAGTATTTGGCAGAATGATTGTCTTCCTGCCCCACTTATTCCTTTTATTACCAAGTAAAATCTATTATTCAAAAAAAAGGTAAAATGTTTTTCATTCTTTCAATCTACAATTTTACTGATGTAATAGCAAGATTAAAGATTTGGGTTATGGGCTTCATGTTCTTATGAACTGTCTTCATATCCTTCTTGGTATGTTCTCTAATGACTAGATTTATTAGACTGGTATGCTACAAAGGAATTTAAATAAAGATATAGCTGAACAGGAGGAAGAAAGATTTTCCAAGAGACTGCCATAGAGAAAGACATTTTCTAAGGGAATATGAGGCCTGAGAATCACCCTTTACTATGCCCCAGTCCACTGTACCTTCAAGAGTCCAGACATACAGTTGGGGGCATTGAGCACTCCACTATTGTAAATTTTACTCCATTAGTGGCTCCCTGTGAATTTGGTATAATTGGCAATGTTTCTGCATTCTGAAGTCCTATAAGGTAAATGTGCCGCCTCATGCTAGGGGTGATTTCAGGGTCCTGGAAACAAAAACATATGGCTCAGCTAGCCCGACTCTCAGTTCTTAGCTGTGATGAAAATCCAGGGTCTCCTTACCAATTATATCTTCATGAACTGAGGAATCTGCCTTTTTAATTGAATAGCCAGAAGAAAACATGGAAGCAAAGAGACAAAGAAAGCAAACAGAAGAATGACAATTTCAAAGAGGCCGAGTCTTCGAATTGTTTGGTTTTCTACCAATGGTCATTATTTTGTTTTAAAAGTAATTTTTAATAATTTTTAGGATCAATATAAAACTTCAAATAGTCAGAACTCAATGTAACAGAAATTTCCCCTGTTTTTTTATTGTGTTACATATATCATTAGTAACTAATTTCTAGATAGACCAAAGTAAATATAAAGAATTCTTCTTGGAAGAGAAAGACCATAGAAGACAAGAAGATGAATGAGTATTAGATATTTGTTGCACCAAATTTACTGACTTATCTAGGATAGAGTAGGCTTGAAAGAAATCTAAAAATTGATTACACCTCCATATTTTCAGATTTAGTGAATATTCTAGACTGGTGATCATGATGATTACTGGAAAAATTAAGATTCCAAAGTTGTCTGAGATTGTCAGATATTAAATATCTTTTCATAGTAGTATGATTAATTTAAAAGTCAACTTTCCACAATTTAGAGTCAACTGAGAAAAGAGACTCAATGGGGGAACTGTCTGGATCAGTTGATCTCAGGGAATGCCTGAGTAATTTTCTTTGTTGTTAACTGAAGTAGGAAGACCCAGTCTACTGTGGGCAGCACCATCACCTAGACAGGAGGTCTTAAACAGTATAAAACAGAAGGAAGCTGGCTGAGTGAATCGATCAGCATGGATACACTCATTTTTTCCTTGCTCTCGACTATGAATGTGGTGTGGCAAGTTTTCTCAAGCTTCTGTCTTTGTAACTTCTATGCAATAAGGGATTGTAACCAGGAACTGGAAGCCAAATAAACCCTTTCCTCCCCTAAGTTGGTTTTAGTCAGGATGTTTTATCACAGCAACAGAAATTAAACTAGGACAAGTATGAATTTAACTGTTACATTTAAAAAAAATAACCACAGAATTCTAAATACAAAAGGTTGTATCAAACCAATTAGAAAATAAAAATCATTAAGACCAACTCATTCCATGTAGTAGTCTGGTTTCCACTACTCAAGCCTACTTTAAGCATTTTTTAAAGTTGTCTGCTCTAAAGAAACAATATAACAACCTAGAAAGAAGAAGGCTTAGAGTGACAACATCAGTAGTTCTCCCCTTCAGCTGCAGGCTGAGCCTTTGTGGTCCATTGGCCAGTTATGGGATCAGCATCATGATTAGGTGGAACAAGTTTGAAGTCAGAAGTCTGAAGACTAGCACTCTGTCTCTAGTCCTTGTTCATCAACTCATCCGTGTGCCAGGGTTGGACAGGCAGTGTGTCCAGAACAGTAGCTCTCACAATGTGCAAATTGACATGTGTGCTGCAAAGGATGGAAAGGTTATACATGCATGTGTGTATGTGTATACATATCTCTGTCTAAAGGGAGTTCAAAGACTAGTTTAAACATATGGGGCTAGTGCGATAGCTTGATTGGCAATGTGATTGCTACACAAGCATGAGAACCAGAGTCCAAATACTCAGCACCCGTGTGAAAACCCAGGCATAGTAATATGTGCCTATAATCCTGCCACTGGGTAGGTGGAGACAAGAGTATTCTGAGGGTTGCTGAAAATGAATTTATTTAGAGAAGGATTCTAAATGAGATGGCTGTTCTATAGTGTCTGGGAGACTCCAAAACAATTCTCAAAATGTTACCTTTTCCCTTCAACACAAGTCCAAATTCTGACCTTCAGAAAATCTCTCCATGGAGACCAGCAGAGAAATAAGGCTAGCGTACCAGGAGCCCCATGCTCAGACACTGTTGCCTCTGACTTAGATGGCTACCATGCTGGAGATGCTTCAAGGCTTTAGGACCCAAAGGCAGTGAGGGCTCTCATGATGGAGAAGGGCACAGGGTCGGTCCATCACTTTTCATTGCTGGACATTGGTAGGACCCCTGACTTTAACATTCTAAAGCTTCATCTGATGAGTCTCACGTTAATACTTTTCATGTTCATGCAGATCCAGTACACAGGAGGCATGTGTTAGCTCCCAGCTAGAATTTGTTCCATAGAGGTTCTCCAATAGCAGTGTCTAGTCCGGGTTGTATGGAAAAGTTCTTTCAGAAAGCACTTACTGGAGAATGTGAAAATTGATATAACTTCGTTTATCCAATGTGGACTCTATTGAACTAAAGAGTTTAGAATCATTTAAACCTTAACAATGAAGAAATCCGCAAATTTTGTCTAATTTATCCCTCTGGTGCTATATATTTAAGTATGGATCAGATTTTAGAACTGCTGTGCTTGAACAAAATTATGAAATTCTTATAATTGTATCCATACAAGGCACATGTATTTGTAGTCATTTTCTCATAAGTCAGAGCTTTATTTCCAATTAATAGAAACTAAATTTTTAATCCCTTATGGTACCCACTTTTCACTCTCATGCACCTTTCTTGATTTGTCAGAATCCTCAGACTCACTCCCTACCAGCAGATGACTTTTGCTATGGAAGTGTGTTACTTCGTACCTGACTCAAATCCCTATGCTCCCATCTTGAATAACCTTTTACTCTATGCTGGCTGGGGAAGACAGACAACAGCTGGTCACAGTCCCCTGCACCAAGCTTGGGAAACCACACGGGCCTCTTAACAAGAGTTGCTTTATATCAAATGCTGAAGAATCGGTTTCTGAGGAATGTTAGCAAGCCCTCAGTTTATCTCAGTTCTATCTGGAGTCAGCAGAACTTGGCAGCACACAGCCTTCATCTTAGGTGTAATTTCAGTCGGGGGAGAATGAGATTTGGGAAGCACTCTAGTGACCTACAAGGGTACTGTGTGCAGGGGCAAATTCACAGGTTGCATTAAACCCTATTAGACATGCCTAGTTTAAGGTAGAGCCTTTCCAGACTCCTGCCACATACCACAATTACGGCATGTCACACGTGCGCATTATTACAGTGCCTAGGGAACTCGAACGGAGAAAAGGCAAGCCCACTTTCCAGTGTTGGAACCTATGCTTGAGCCAGTATACACAATTGATATTTTTTACATATATGGATTAAAATGAAAAGCTGCCTCACTGAATAAAAAATAAGACAAAAATGAGAAGACAGACGGCTATACTGGAAAAACCACACCCTTGCCACTCCACTAGAAATGTCATGACAGATAGACTGAGAAAGAACTCTTGCCAAGTTCAGGGAGACTTTTACAGAAAATCTACAGAAAATCCATACATATTGCCAGCTTGCTGCCTGCACTTGGCAGACGAGGCCAAGAGTAAAAATAAAAATAGATGGTTCTGAATGGACCATGAAAGCTGGACTCAGTCTCGGATGAATGAGGAATGTGTCACAGCGACAAAACTCAGAGCCACGTAGACTCCTTCTCCCACGGAGTCTTGTCTTTGCTGAGACCATGAAGATTGATTCCTACAGTTACATATCTACTGGACACCAGACACATTCAAATCTGTAACAGATCCAGCAGACCATTTGTTCTTGGGCTTAGTTCACCGGCTTGAACCTTCTTAGTCTCAATCATGGGGGTTTTCTCACCCAGGAGGTCTCAATTATCACAGACCTGGAGGACAGGCCTCCTGTCCACTTAAATAGATAGGAGGGTAGACATTGACTTTCACAGCAATGACGTATAGCGCATACCCACATGTAGCATACTTTCAAGGATGTAGAATAAACAGGCACGTGGCTTGTCTAGGTTAGATTGGACAAAAGAGTGGAGAACATGCAGAAAATGAGTAATTTGATTCTCCCAAAGTTAAACTTTCCAAAAGGGCAAGCTCTTTTTTTTTTTTTTTTTTTAAATGTAATGTGCTTCTGATTAGTTTGATGCTGGCTTTTACACATGCAATAACAGCCCAGATAATATATATATATATATATATATATATATATATATATATATATATATATTCTTTTAATTAGATATATGTATGTGTGTGTAGGGGGGTTATGCATATGGGTGCAGGAGCCAGAGCAGGCCATAGAAAAAGTTGGATCCTGAGAGCTGGAGCTTCAGGCAGATGTGAACCTAATGTGGGTGCTGAGAACC
Organism: Peromyscus eremicus; assembly: GCF_949786415.1. Classification (NCBI taxonomy): domain Eukaryota; kingdom Metazoa; phylum Chordata; class Mammalia; order Rodentia; family Cricetidae; genus Peromyscus; species Peromyscus eremicus. The sequence continues at coordinate 87,514,862 of NC_081419.1, read as the reverse complement.
AAACTCAGGTCCTTTGAGAGAGCAGTGAGCACTCCTACCCACTGAGACATCTCTCAGACCCCAATCTCCATTTTTGTACTTTTGACTGGTGGTATCTTGCATTTATCTTCATATCTATGCTTGCAAATACTAATTCCTGGCAAAACTATGGGTAGGAAGAGGTTGGTATTCACCTCTTCTGGTGACAAGTTAGCTTGTCTCTGTGATTCACTGTGATCTTTACATTTCTCAGCCACAGGTTCAAAAACAAAATAAGCAATAGCTACAACAGTCATTTCAGAAGTTTTGTGTTATTTTTTGTTTGCTTTGAGATGTGGTCTAACTATGTCACCCATGCTGGCCTTGAACTTGTGATCATCTAGCCTCAGTATCCCAAGTGCTCACATTTACAGGCTTAAGCCAATATATCCAGCTGTCTTTATTGTGGAGGCATAAAGGCATACTTTTCCATTCAAGAGGAAGAAACTGGGGCTAGGATGTAGCAGTGGTAGAGCACTTGTCTAGCCTGCATGTAGCCTTGGTTAAATCTCCAGTGTGGAGTGCATGGGGCAAAAGGGGAGGTGCTAGAGACACAATCCAGTTTTATAGCTATGGCTTTTCTTGTGACTCTGTGTTGGTTAATTTTATATCCACTTGACACAAGCTAGAGTCATCTGACAAGAGGGAACCCCAACTGAGAAAATGACTCAATAAGACTGGGCTGTAGGTAAGCTTGAAGAGTGTTCTCTTGACTAGTGATTAATATGGTATGTTCAGCCTATTATGGGTGGGGCCTTCCCTTGGCTGGTGGTCTTGGGTTCTATAAGAAAGCAGGCTGAGCAAGTCATGAGGAACAAACCAGTAAGCAGCACCCTTTCATGACCTCTGCATCAGCTTCTCTTTACATGATCCTGGACTGTTTGTTTTGCCCTTACTTCCTTTGATGCTCTGACTTCCTTTGATGACCAACAGTGATGTAGAACTGTGGCTTGCTCTTCATCAGCCACAAAACTTCTGTAAAAGACTATTGCATCCATCTCTTGTTTTGCTTTGGAACCCTGTGGCTGAGAAATGTAAAGATTACACTGAATAAGACAAGCTAAACTGCTGTGGGATGGTATGTATGTCAAATGTGTTGCTGATTGGTCAATAAATAGATCACTGATTGGCCAGTGACCAGGCAGGAAGTATAGGCGGGACTAACAGAGAGGAGAACTGAGAGAACAGGAAGCTGGGTGAGAGAGACACTGCCAGCCGCCACCATGACAAGCCACATGTGAAGATCCCGGTAAGCCACGAGCCATGTGGCAAGGTATAGATTAATAGAAATGGATTAATTTAAGCTGTAAGAACAGTTAGCAAGAAGCCTGCCATGGCCATACAGTTTGTAACCAATATAAGTCTCTGTGCTTACTTGGTTGGGTCTGAGCGGCTGTGGGACTGGCGGGTGACAAAGATTTGTCCTGACTGTGGGCAAGGCAGGAAAACTCTAGCAACAAATGGCGTCCAACGTGGTGGCAAGAGTTTCCACCTAAAACCTGAATAAAAAGATTCTAAAATGGAGCTAAAAACAGCTCCTAGTTGTCTCTTTCAAGCTAGCGGCAGCCTGCGTGTTTGAGCTACTATGGCGGGTTCCTGGTGTGCATGCTGGACCTGCAGTATGGCGGGAATGAGGCCTCTGCAAGTGGCACATTAAGCTGTGTGGTAGATTTAGCCTTTGCTAGTATAAAACAAAAAAAGAGGTTTCTGGGCTACATGCTGCTTTGATAGAAGCATAGACACACTATTTCTGAGAGTTGATGGCTCCCAGAGTTGGTGGAAAACGTACCACCGCCATGTTGGGAAGCTGAAGTGGGCGGAGCCAGCAGCCATAGCGCCAGCGCCGTTTCAGGCTTAGAAGGCTGAAGTTTAAAGCAATAGGCTCAAGCTAATATAAAAAAAATAAGCCACGTAAAGATGGCTACCACACAGAGAATCTGGATTATGTTCTCTTTGATATTTGTAACTGAAGAAAAACATTTGATTACAAAAGCTGACTGTGGGCAAGGCAGGAAAACTCTAGCAACACTAAACCGTCACCTTTAGTCTACAAAATTAACCATTTCCTCCCCAACTTGCTTTTAGTCATGGTGTTTAATCACAGTAATAGTAATCTTAACTAAGGCAGACTCCATCTGCCATTTCTCATATGGAAGTGAATGGAGATGGGACAGGTAAGCAACTACTTCTCCTGGCCAGTGGCAAGAGTGGGTAGCAGCTGGAGAGAAGAGCTAGACCAGAACTGGCAGCCATATTGCTTTCTATCCTTAGACACAATGAGGGCTTCCTTGGACACACAATTACTCCTAGGCAAGTGCCCAGGAAAATAAATGCAGACTCAGGTCTTGCCTCTCTGCTTTTCCATGTTCCACCCCAAGCCACTGGCATGGCACCAGAGAGCTAGTTGGCAGGCTCTATGGTGCCATATTATGAAATGTCAACTGACTTGGTGCAAACAAGCGCCAGCTGCTGATGGCCAGTGTAGCCCAGCATGCTTCTGGGCAGAGGCCTCTGTCAACTGGCCTGATAATGCCATTAAAATGAGCTTTCCACACGCAGCCTGATAATCCGCCCCATTAAATGTTTCAAGGGAAACTGAGCTTCCCTGTTCTGTCAGAATGTTAGGTCTGACTCTCTTCCATGGCCTTACTTTTGGGGACACATAAAATTGCCCAGATGAAGTTTACTTTAAGGATTTGGGCTCCTTACCAAGAAATGTGAAAAGGCAAATTGTCATCCTGTCCTGAGCCTGAGAACATATTTGGCAAACCCATCCCCACCCTGATGAGACTGAAAACCTCTTTTATTGGTTTAAAGGCTGGTGAATTCTGTCCTGCAAGCAAGCTCAGAGGAGGCCACAGCAGGTGAAGGCTGTGGCTGTGGTGGGGGAGCGGTGTGACAGGCAGGAGAAATTTCTGAAGGTTTTAGCACTTTTGTGTTATACAGAAAGAAAGCCCCCAAACCAAATTGCATTTTCCCCCTACTGATCATGAATCTTGAGAGAAGAAATGACCCAGAGAAATCACTGCCTGCAGGTAGCCCGTTTTTCAATTTCTCATTGAAGATTCACAAGACAAGTTTTAAGTTGCCAGTTTGGGGCCATTTGTTAAGTTACCCTTGAACAGTCACAAGGCATGGTTTCCAATGCTCCTTCTGGTGATGCTTATACTACTGGCCCATGGGCTGCACGTCAGTAGTGAGGTGACTGCAAATTAAAGTTCTATTTCCTGTAACTGAAGGTTGGAGTAGTGTTGAAATTTATGTCTGCATGTTTATAAAGATTTATTTTCCTCCTTGTGTATGTGTATATCTGCATATGTGTATAGGCACATGTGTGGGGATGCCCACTGAAGCCTAAAAAGGGAACTAAATATCCTGGAGCCAGAGTTGTAGGTGGTTGTGAGCTAAGGTGGGTGCTGGGAACTGAACTCCAGTCATCTGCAAAAGCATTATGTATTGTTAACCACTGAGCCATCTCTGTGGCTCCTGTATGTTTATAAATCCCTGATGATTGACGTGTCTTTTATGGTGATATTTTATTTGTATTAAAATGTTATTTGTAAGTTAATAAATAAAGTTGCCCGGGGGTCAGAGCTATTAGCAAGCCATAGGAAAGCCAGGCGGTGGTGGTGTACACTTGTAATCCCAGCACTTGATAGGCAGAGCTAGGTAGATCTCTGTGTGTTCAGGGATACAGCCAGCATTGGAGACACACGCCTTTAATCTCAATACCAACCATAGAAGACCTGGAGGTCTATACAGAGGCAGTGACGAGGCAGTCATGTGGTTGGGTTTACAACCAATGAGAAGGCAGAACTGAAAGTCTTTATAAAGACTTTAACACAGGAAGTAGCTCTCTTTCAGAGAGGCAGGACCACCTCAGGAGGAAGGGTAAGGTTTTAGCTCTTAGCTCTGACCTCTTGGCTTTCTTCTTTGCATTGGTTCTGTGTTTCTTATTTAAGAAGATGATTGGTTACATCTACAGTCTTTTTCTTCTTGTTTACTAGCTGGAAATACCTCCAGTGTCAGTCTCCATGGAATTACCCACATACTTAGTCAATAATGGTGGCAAAAAATCATATAAGGCAGATCCCAAGTACACAGACTACCATATTGCCCTCCTAAAAGCTCTGAGAACAAAGTTTGTATGATGTTTGGACTTCCTGTATCATCTCTATATAATCTCCCATCTAATAAGAAAACCTTGAACCCAGTCTTTTATATATCCTTGGTGGCTCAAACAGTGCTTTCATTTCCCAAGTCTGAAGTGCTAGCTAGTCTCCTGAAAAGAGCATATGCTAGTAATTACTCCAAGCTGCTCAGAGATAATGGACAACAGAGAAGTTATTATCCTCAATGTCATCATATGTCTTTGATATGATAATCATTGAATTCAAGATATCAGAAATGATGGATGGCTTTTGATTTCAAGAATATCCAAGATGCAAATCACCTGGCTTGTCCAGACTCTGTCATGGCTGGTGAAGATCAACCCACAGTGAGCAGTCCAAGCTTCAGGACTGCCAGCCACTGGATGGTGACAGCTGGTGCAGAACTCATAAGGAAATACTTCCTCCTTTGAAGATACCTGAGGTGACATCACAGCTTCCTTTTGCAGATTCACTTTACCTAGAGCAATTCTTGGAAGCCTTAACTGGCCATCACTGCTGAAACATAAGCTACTCTGTTAATTATGAGAAGCAGCCACTGACATGGGCATCACATTGCTTATTGGGGCAGAGTTTCTTTCAAACACATAAGATGATGATCCTGAGACATGTTAAAAGGGAAAGCTGGGGTAGTACTGTGTGAACATGTGTGACTACTAGGACATTGGTGTGGATCCTAGAACAATGCCACTCTAATTGGTCTTCTGGTCTTTCTTACTATAGTACAGCAGGTAGAGGAAGGGAATGACTGTCACATGCCTGGTCAGTGTTCCTTTAAAAGGAGTGGGCCCCCTGATCTCTCTTTAGCACCAGTCCTGGAGCAGAGCTCCAATCTACTGACTCCAGAATCACAAACGCAAGCACCTTAAGATTTCTTCAAATGGACTAGTTCATAATAAGCACATAGTAGGTGATTTGTGTAGTCACCCAAGCATCTTGTGTCCTATCACTTGAAATATATCTCACCTTAAGAAACCCAAAAACCATCACAGTACCTTGGAACATGGCCCTGCTATATATAGTAGCATTCAAATGTTTCTTATGCTCAAAGGCAGTGTGGCTATATTTCATCTAAGACAGTCACATCTTCCATTTAATTATACATAGATAGCAATTATGAAACCATTTTCTAATTAGAATTTAATTTTGCTTTTATTCTTTTGAAGAAGTTATTTGCCACAAACACATAATCCTGTAAAATTGCTTAGTTTTTTCTTAGTCTTGAACTTTAGAGTAATGTAATTTTTCTTTGGAGAATATTTTAATGAATGGCCAGCCTGGGCTACCAAGTGAGTTCCAGGAAAGGCACAAAGCTACACAGAGAAACCCTGTCTCGAAAAACCAAAAAAAAAAAAAAAAAAAAAAAAAAAAAAGAATCATCACTGTAGCTAGACATGGTGGCACATGTTGGCTAGCTAGCTCAGCACTTGTGGAAGCTTGCTAGTTAGAGAACAACTCTGCTAAACACTGAGCTCCTAAACCAATCTGGAATAAACACAAAAACAAAGACTAGAGAGAATCACTGGTATGGGTGAAGGTACTCTATAGCTCATCTTTTTCAAAGCTGTGCAGTCTTCTACACTCTGAGTATACATGAGTTCATTTACGCATTCTAGCATTGACGAATGAACTTTGATGTTGTTTTTACATTTTTGTTTTGACAAAGGTTTCACAAACCTTTTTATTCTTCCTGTAACAAATGTGTGAAAATCTGAACAGAGGGTGTACACAGGTTCTCATTAATTAGACAGAGCCACACTGCCTTTGAGCATAAGAAACATTTGAATGCTATCAGCTGTAAGTGAAATTATTACTCTTCTTAGCTCTCCCTGCTGTGGGATGTTCTGTATGGCAAATGTGTTGCTAATTAGTCAATAAATAAAACACTGATTGGCCATTGGCTAGGCAGGAAGTGTAGGCGGGACAAGGAGGAGAATAAAGCTGGGAAGTGGAAGGCTGAGTGAGAGAGACACTGCCAGCCGCCATGATAAGAAATAGCATGTGAAGATCCTGGTAAGCCACGAGCCATGTGGCAAGGTATAGATTTATGGAAATGGATTAATTTAAGCTATAAGAACAGTTAGCAAGAAGCCTGCCATGGCCATACAGTTTGAAAGCAATATAAGTCTCTGTGTTTACTTGGTTGGGTTTGAGGCTGTGGGACTGGCAGGTGAGAGAGATTTGCCCTGACTGTGGGCCAGGCAAGAAAACTCTAGCTATAAATGGCATCCAATGTGGTGGCAAGAGTTTCCACCTAAAAACTGAGAAAAGATTCTAAAACGGAGCTAAAAACAGCTTCCTAATTGTCTCTCTCAAATGAGCGGCAGCTGCTGGTTTGAGCTACTGGTGGGTTTCTGGCGTATGCGCTCGACCTGCAGTACAGCAGGAATGAGGCCTCTGCAAATGGCACATTAAGCTGCATGGTGGATTTGGCCTTTGCTAATACAAAACAAAAAAAGAGGTTTTTGGGCTACACGCTGCTTGGATAAAAGCATAGACCCACGATAGCTCCCAGAGCTGGCAGGAAACGTAGCCATGTTGGGAAGCTGAGGTGGGCGGAGCCAGCAGCCACAGCTGCTGCAGTTTAAAGCAATAGATTCACAATAAGACAGATTCAGATGTAATAGTTTACAATGTGTGTAAAATATACGTAGGCTTGAAAGAGACAAAAAAGGTGATATATACAGTTATAGAAACAAATACATAATTTTAAAAAATAAAGTCTTTAAAGAGACAGTAAAATTAATATAAAAAATAAGCCACGTGAAGATGAATATTACACAGAGAATCTGGATTGTGTTGTCTTTGGGATTCTTAACTGCAGAGAGATATTTGATTGCAAAGGAAGCTGAGTTAAACCAATATGTATATTTTAAAGGTACCTTGACTTCAAAGTTTGGATATAAGGATATGTTACTTTGGAAAGGAGACTCTGCTTTTGTTCCCACAGAAAGCCAGAGGCTATGGATTTGAGGCTGTGGGACTGGCAGGTGAGAGAGATTTGCCCTGACTGTGGGCCAGGCAAGAAAACTCTAGCTACATCTCCCAGCATTTAGGAACTAGATTTTTCATTTGTTTTCCAAGCCTATGGATCCTCAATGGACCTTAGTTAAGTTTTGTTTTATATTTTCTGAATGCTGGTCATCTTCTCAAGTTTATTCATTCCTTAAGTCTGGCCAAATGTATTATTTGTTTAGTGTATGCACCTGTGTCGGGGTGTACACATGCAGGGGCACATTTGTGCTGGTCAGAGGACAACACATGGAACTCAGCTCTTGCCTTACACTGTGAAGGTTCCAGGAATAAAAACAGGTTTTCAGGCTTGGTGTCAAGTACCTTTACCTGATGAGCCTTTTCGCTGCTCATACCCTTTAGACCTCTCTATTGGAAATGGAATTTTTTCAGTCATCTATAAGAATCCTATATACACTTTAGAATATGTTAATTTGTTTGTATGCATTTCAGATATGCTTTCCAAGCTTGTGGCTTAATTTTCACACTCTGCAGAATTTATTCATGAGCAAGCATTCTTTATTAATATGATTATCTTTCCTCTTTTGATATTTCCTTTATCTGTTCCATGTGATGCCAGGAGACATGGATCTATATTCTCATTCTAACCCTGATAGTTCTATAATTTTTTTTTCATTAAGGGAGGCTGGGCTTCATTTTATTTCCTTTCACACAATATATATTCATCTTTTAAAATATTTTTTCAGTAGTTGATTTTGCCCATGGATTTGAGATACCATATTTCTCATAGACATGTTCTTACATATGCTCAGACAGTCTTCTCCTCTTTCAGTCTATCTTTCCTCTTGCATTGATTACAAGCTTTCTATGCTATCCTACTAAATCTCAAATTACTTTTCATGATAAAAAGTAAATGGGGATCTTCCACTCAATTTTTAATTTTATTTATTTATTTGAGTTTCTTGTTTATTTTGAATTTTTGTCTCCTAAATAAACTTTAGAGTTAAATCTCTAAATACCAAATAATCCTATTTGTTTTGACCCGAGTACTTAGAAGTTCTGAATCCACTTGGGTAGCTGATGTAATGTCTGTCTTCATTATGACAATATGTCTTTCTCCTTTTGTTTAGAGCTACTTAAATGCTTTCAATAAAGATAATATTTTCTATATTAATTATGAGTGCTTGGATTTATCCTGAGGTAGTTAATGTTTCTATGATAGTATTTTTACAACTAGAATTCCAAGCTCCTTATTGCTAATATATAAAAGTACAATTGGTTATTATAAGACAACATTATATCTAACATGCAATCATATTCTCTTATGTTTATGTTGAATTCAACAGAAAGGGGTTTCTTCACAGAAAATCACATCTATAAACAATACTGTTTTCTCTCTCTTGTTTTGTTTTTTTGAGACAGAGTTTCTCTGTGTATTCCTGACTATCCTGTAGACCAGACTGGGCCCAATCTCACAGAGATCTGCCTGCTTCTGCCTCCTGAGTGCTGAGATGAAAGGCGTGGGCCACCACTGCCTGGCTCACTGTTACATTTCTGTCTTTGCAACATGGTTTGTTTATCATTCCTTTGGCTGACCACACTGGCATGGAGCTCTACCACAATCATAAACAAAAGCAGTAGACATAGGTGTTCAAAAAGAAAGCTTTAAAATTCTCACCAAATATGCCTTTATCTTGTGCCTTTTTAATAAACACTTAGTTGAACAGTAACCATGTTCTCTTCCATTCATAGTGAAGCTATAAAATTTCATTGTAAATCATAATGACATTTAAACAAATGTTTTGGCATCATCTTTTCTGATAATCATATTGTTTTTCTTCCCTTATTCTGTTAACAACCCACTAATTTATGAAAGCATTTTATAATTTGAATCAAATTTTCCTTTCTGAAACAAGTCACTTTAATCATCCAACGGTTTCTATACTATACTGCATTCTGTTTTGTTTGTTTGGGTTTTTTTTATATTCTGGCTAGGGCTTCTGCTTCTACCTTTGTGGTTTTCCCTGTATCTGACCTGTGTGTTCTTGTCTGGTAGTGCCATCAAGGACACGGATGCTATCAATGACATTAACATGATACTCCATTCCCTGAAACACTGCGTCTAGGGGAAGTTGGGAGCAATAAAGCCATCTGGCCTTGGCCCATGCTCTGTGTGATGATTTGAAGCTACTAATCTAATTTCCTTAATATTTATAGAGCCATCCAGGTGCCTTATTTCTTCTCAGCTGTTCTGATAGTTGATATTTTTCTAGGGAGTTACTTCGTGTTATTTCATTTACTGGCAGGGGTTCGCCGGTCATCTGCCACATATCCCTCTGCATCAGGAATGACTTGTACTCTTATTTCCCAACACTTGTTACTTGTTCATTGTGTTCAATTATGCCTAGTTTTTGAATACTGTTACAGTTTTCAATTAAACTGTTGTCTGTATTGATTTTCTGAGCTGTGCTTAGATTTCCTAAAATTTCCATTCTCATCTCATTTTAAATGTACAGAGCTCACTCCTATGAGCCTGTAACTTGCAAAAACAGCTTTCCATTGTCAACTTAAAATTTCCTTCTTATTCCTTTGGGTTTTGTTTGTTTGTTTTGTTCTAGCTATTAATTTTGGATGCTTCACTTTTTAAAAAAATCTTTATCTTATTGAATTTAAATATTCACAACCATACATTTCAATTTCAACTTTAAATTTTCATACCTGGAATTTTTAACTTTTTTGTAATAACTATTCTCCAAATTCTATTATAATTATTTTCTTAAACAATGAATACTACTGATGATTACTATTTTTGAAAATGTAAGCGTTTTTTTATATTGACATGTGTAAACAGTTGTTTTTGTTGTTGAATGAATGAATGAATGAATGAATGATTTCTAACACTATCTCACTCTTACAGAAGGATGCGGGCTATGTGGAGAAGCCCTTATCTTTGTAGAGAGTTGCAATGTTCTTCTTTACGGTTTCTAAAATTGCTTCAAAACAAAGCTTTGATTTGCCAGGCATAGTGTTGCAACACCTAAATTCCAGAACTTCAGAGGCTGAGTAAGAAACCTAAGCCAGTCTGAATGACAGCCTGCCTCAAAACCCTGCAACAACAACAACAACAACAACAAAACAAACAAAAAACCTGCTTCTTTTCTTTTTTTTTTTTTTTACACACATGTATAAATATGGCAATTAATTTGGTGTACTTCTTAATAGAGAACTTAGCCTAGGAAAGCATCATATTTAAGGATCTCACCATCCCCTAAGTCAGCCGTTTTACTTATATGTTTGCATTAGTTGTTTATAAGCCACAGTGGTCTACAAAGACTGAAGGAGGCCAGGTCATGTTACCTGCCAAACTCTGACTATGTTACACTGTACCACAGATGTGGGCTACCATGACGGCCAACTAAAAGGAGTGCCAAGAGCCGGGCGGTGGTGGCGCACGCCTTTAATCCCAGCACTCGGGAGGCAGAGGCAGGTGGATCTTTGTGAGTTCGAGGCCAGCCTGGTCTACAGAGCGAGATCCAGGAAAAGGCGCAAAGCTACACAGAGAAACCCTGTCTCAAAAAAAAAAAAAAAAAAAAAAAAAAAAAAAAAAGAGTGCCAAGAAGCAGAGACACATTTTGTTATCTTATGTTCTTTCCCTGGTTTTCTTTCGGCATTGAGGGTATTCATCATTCATCTTACAGCATCTGACTGAAGTTCCGTCACTTTAATTGCATAGCTGTGCCCCAGCAGGGCCCACACAAACACAAAGATAGAGCAAAATGGATTTCTGCTAAGCCAGCAGGGGCCCAAGAATGTGAGGTGAAACAACTGGTTATAACTCAACCTTCTGCTATCCTCTGGGATGACATTAAAGAGGTTATTGTTGTTGTTATTTTTCCTGGTGATGCTGGCAATACAGTGGAAACAGCAAACATTTTATGCAGACAACTGTACAGATGAGCCTTAGGAAGGTGAAAGACTTACCCTTTGTAAGAAAAGAACAGATGTTTCCCAAGCCCCTCAAGCCTCCTTATACTCTACCTCCATAACTAGTCTATTCACATCTCTTATCATATTGGGCTTGCTAGAGAAAGCACATGGTTTCACACATGTAATTCGGGCCTCTTCTATAGCCTTGCCATTGACTTCCTGTTGCTCTGAGCAGACATGGTGATCTCAGTTTATAGGTGAGAATCCTGTGTACTGATCCACGTTCTACCTCCTTCTCCAAGCATATTCAATCTCAGAGGCCCATGGCTTCCATAGGTGGCAATTCAATGGCTACGCCCCTACAAGGCTAGTTTCATATAAACATCATAAGGCCTAGTTTCTCCAGTGTCTTACTAATGCCTTCTAAACATAGTATGCTGCAGGCATTTCACCGCTACATTTTGAATCACATTCTTCCCTAAGCAATCATCTCAATGTCTCAGTTTTTCCATTAGTAAGATGATTAGAGTACAGAGTGATCTATTTATAATAAGCCCCAGCTTAAGCACTGTGGCTTTTCTTTGGCCTCATTTTAAATGCATCTCTCTTTGTTAATTAATGTGCCTTATCCCAGAGTTGCAAGTCACAAGAATGTTCCTGAGTTGGCCAGGGAGGAGGAGAACCACACCCCAGGTGGAAGCTCCAACCGTCTTCAGAATTGATGAGAATGCAATAGTCATGTGAAGAGCAATGCTTAAGAGCTGGGTTCCAGGCTTGTCTTAGGCCAGTGGTTCTCAAGCTTCCTAATGCTGCAACCCTTTAATACAGTCCTCATGTTGTGATGACCCTCCCCCCAACCATAATTTCCATTGCTCCTTCATAATTGTAATTTTGTTGCTGTTATGAATCTTAATGTAAATGTCTGCAGGATTTTTGATATGCAACCCCCGTGAAAGGGTCGTTTGACCCCTAAAAGAGTCACAACCCACAGGCTGAGAACCACTATCTTAGACTAAGGAAGGTGACAGAGTCTACAGGAGAGTAAAGAACAATGCTAACTAGATGGGACTGAAACTCTGGGACTTGGTCCCTATTGCTTTTAAGCCTCCCTTCTCACCTAGGAATATTTTGCACATGCAAAACACCTTAATGTGACTTAGTAAGGCACCTGGCAGAAAAGTTAATTAATGAAGATGAAAACACTAAAACTCAGGTTATTTAGTAACCAGGGCCTGGAGCCAGATCCCAATTAAACCACTGTTGTGGTAAAGGAAGGGATCAAAATGCCCAATAGGTTCCATCTGGCTGCTTCTCGGGGTTAGCACAGCGCCCGATGGCCTTGTCAAATTAGCCTTTCCACCTCCTTCCCAGTGCAGGGAGGATCTGAAGTGGTTCTCCAGGGGACCTGGGTAACTCAGGGGCTCCAGCACACCTTGAGAGGGGCTGGCAAGGAAGGAATCCCACTGGAAGCAAGCGTGACTCACTGGTAGCCCAATCTTCTTTGTCATGCATTTCACAGGAGGGCCCCTAAACCTCCAATCCCATTTGTACCCCACTGAGGAGATCTGATAACGGTCTTGGCAGAACTGAGGCTTTTCAAACTTCTGGCAGGGGCCTCACTGACCCATAACATGGCTGTACACATGATTTCTTCTCATACTGTCTTTGTAAATTGACCATGGCTAACCTTGCAGTTCTAATCAGATCAATCAGAATAACATTTCTCTAGCTGCTGCTCACTGGCAGCCTCCTGGGCTGAAGCGTGACTCAGAGTCAGCCTTGGATACCAAAGGCGGATTTTGGAGTTTCCAGTGGTCTCAGGTTTCTTTTGCTTTTATCACAGTTGGTGAGCTTTGTAAGGTCCGTGTTTACAGCCATGCAAATTAGCCTCAGCTGGAGAGAACTCAGGTCAGGCCTAAATGAAATCACGCACTGGGTCAAAGGTATTTTATCAAAAATTACAAGTGTGGCCACAATACTGGGGTTAAACCAGACTCCCTTAGGAAGTAAACCGACAGCTTTGTCTGGTGGAACCTGAACTCTTGGCCTCTGGAACCTGAAGTCTTCTAAGGAATGGTGGGAAGATGAAGGGCCAGGCCAGCCTAGTGGAGGCAGGCCAAGCACTTTTTGGATATAAGGACAGTTGTGATGAAGGGATATCACATTTTTAGAGGAAGAAATGTGCTTGCAAGCTTGGTTTGCAGTATAATTTCTGTCATTCATTGGTTGGGCAAGTCTCAGATTGACTGACTGTACACACATACTCGGTTTCAAAAACGTCTTCAAGACAAGGTGTCCACATGCAGCTAAGTTCTGACATTTTGTACCTGGAAAGAGTTGTTTAAAACTTCCTCTTCAGTGCTATGCCACTTACAAAAGCTAAATGATACAAGAAGCAACCCCTAGTTAGTTGCCTCTGGCTCCAAATCTACATTGAGATTTTCCAAAGATTGCCAATTGATATCTCAGTACCTAACGGAACTTTATTTTAAAATGATTCTGTTAAAACGAAGGGGTTATTAAAATCACAGTTACTCCCTGAGGCCCATTTACCTGTGATTCATACAACACGACATAAGCTTTAAGGCAGTTGAGTTTGCAGAATACTCCAGGAGTGCTGAGATCTTGGTTCCTGTGGGATTCCCTTGTCTAGCTGCCCTCTCACACAGAAAGTCAAATTAAAGCTGGTGGATGTTAAGTGTTCTCATCTGCAGAGCAACCATCTGAGCCTCGGAGTCCCTCAAATTGAAGGTCATCTATTGACAGACAAACAACTGTCACACAGACTTCAAAGGCCTCATCTGGGATTTGATTCTTGGCTGGGGTCAGTCAGAACTACAGAGCATGAACACTGACAGCAAGCCAGTGCTACTTTCACTGTACAATGACGGGAAATAAGATTCAGGCTTTGCCAGTGAAGTCAACACTGTAGTTACATTTAGATGAATGCATTGGTTTTCATGGAACTAAGAACACAGCCCTGAGCTGTCTATACATGGTCTGCTACTTATGCTAGGCTGTGTGATACACAACCCCTCTGTACTCTAGTTTCCTAATTGGCAAAATGGGAGTAATGCTGGTAATCATCTTCCTGAGCTCTTGTGGAATTAACTAAGTTAATATATACCAAGCAATTAAACTATTAAAAAAAAAAAACCTCCTAGCATTACTACTACTACTAGTAAAAGCTTCCATGGTCATCTTTACTTGGAGAATACCCCCCAAATCCAAAATTATTGAGTCTTCTTCTGATCATAATGAGCATTTGCCTTGGGGTTGGGGGAGGATAGTCTGTGCATGTGAAAAGGTAATTGTCACCTTCACATACACTGGTGTGTGCCCTGCAGAGCATTTTCAAGTTTAGTGTGAAGCATCCACATGACCTGGGGTTGTAACTTGAGTACATGTGTAGGATCTTTCTTAATACTTTTCCATCCTCAATACACTTCTCTTTTAGATCTGGAAATTGGAAGAATCGCTGCCACCATCATACCCTAGCACAGCCACTCAGCCCCATCCCTTCTCCAGCTCCAGTCACTGCTACCATCTTAGAATCCTGGGATAAATGAATGAGGTTCCAGGTTACTTTAAAAAAACAACCCAGTGTATTTAACTAGTTTTCTCCTACTATAACTTCAGGCATCTAATTACACCTTGTACTTTTTAATTAGTGATCCTAAAGTGTATATTCAAATAATCTTCTCTGTCTTTATAGAGATTTTAAAGATATGGTAGAGAGGGGGATAGGTTCTAGAATTAGTCCGAAGGAGCTGAATCCCATACTTCATCCACTGTAAACTGTGGTCATTCATTCCACGATCTGCAACTCTGCTTAGGGACAGCTTTTACTCTGCTGACACAAGCTTTTCTAATATGCACTTGGCTCAGAGAACTTGGGATAATATGATGTGAAATTTGGCCTCCTGGGCTTCCATTGCTCTCTGGACTAGGCAAGACTTAGCTGTGACTCTCATTCTAAGGTGCCCTCTTGTGGCTTTTGGGAGGTAATGACTGTTCTGATGACAATCAAACTGGCCTGAGTTATGAACCCAGATTAAATTATTCTTTTAACAGCCAAGCTTAAAAACAGAGCTGAACTCCCAGGACAATACTTAAATTTGATATTCTGAAAGAAACACCGATATCTATACATAAGTTTTACCCACTTTTTAAAAATAAGCTGGTAAAATAGATGTGCAAGCCAACTTTGGGGGTCATCTCAATTCTAAATAAAACCCATAGTAATGTTCTGCTGGTGCCTATATGGGAGAAGCCCTCACTTCCTTTGAGTAAATCTGACTAGTTGGGGGTCTGTTAACTGCATAAGAGAAAAAGCATTGATTATTCCAGGTCTACTCCGGGGTCTGGGTAAAGCACTAATATTCCCAGGATGTAGATTTGTACAATCAACACATGGGCATTCTTGACACAATAACTCAACACACTTACCAAACACGGGAGAAATGTTAAAGATGTGCCAACTTATCCTCACCCCGAGGGGCGAAATAATGCACATACCTTTCCAAGGCAGCACAGAGAAATTATCTTTGTTACAAAAGCTGGAGTAATATAAACTTGGAAGGGCAGCAGGTTATAAAAACCCTATAAATTTATGTTCAGGCTTCCAAGCAATGCTCTCTTTTCACCCTTCTCCCCTCCCTACTACAATGAGACACAAAGTCTGGGATTTGAGCATTGGAAGCCTCAATCCTCGCCAAAGTGACCAAATTACAATCAATGCTGAAGGATTTTGGCACCAGAAAGTTTCAACAGAATATCATCTGCTAAGCCATCACAGCCCATCTCCCCTAAAAGGGCTCAGAGAAAGTGGCCAGTAACTCATTAATTCTTAAGAAATATCCACTAAGGAGACAGAGGGAGGAGGATGCTTTCATACATCTCACAAGAGGAAACGAACAGAGATGACTCATAATTCAAAGTCAGATCAGCGCATCTCAAGAGCAGAAGGATATTGGCGGGTCTCGAAGATGTTCTGTCAGGCAAGTTTAGAAAATAACTGGGAAGCTTATCAAAAATTAATGACCTCTTTCACAGGGGCCGAGAGAAAGAGCCCCTGGCAATAGAGACAGATACTTGGAGCCCTGTCAAGGCACTGACCTTCTTGCTCGGGAACAAATGTAACTTAGGGAGAGTGTAAACACGGACGCACTAATAGTGTAAACACTTATTTTACAGTGCAAGAAAGAGAACGCAAGCCAACCTGAGACGAAGTACTAGCTGTTGGAATGTGTCATTACAGGAAGTTGTGGAATGTGTCTATAAATAATGGAAAACAAGAATGGTCCGGAGATGTTCTAGATTCTTTTTAGGCTTTTTTTTTTTTTTTTTTGAACAAAACAAAACACAGTCTCATGTAGCCCAGCATAGCCCAGAATTTATGATCCTCTTGCTTCAGCTTCCCAGGTGCCAGGATTACAAGTGTGTGTCAACACACTTGGCAATGTTTTCTTCCCAAAGCTTTGACATGACAGCAGTTTACAAAACAAGAGATTGACATAAACCTCTGAGAATGTCTACAAGTATTTTCACAATTACAATTTCCTTTTATCCCCATAACAGCCATGTTAAGAAGTTGAGATTCTCAATTTTATAGAGAAAAGGTTGATGTGGGAAGGTAGTTCGCTGACTAGAGGAATAATAAAGACTGTATCGAGGGGCGGGAAGACTGTGTCGAGTGGTGGGGATATTGTCAATTGTTGTGTTCTGTGCTCTTGTTCTCAATTTGGTTCCTGCTGTGTCTGTAGTGGCTGATGGGCCTGATGTGAGGACGAGGATGGCAATAACCTGAGTATACAAAGTGTCCTGCCTAGGATTTTTTTTTTGTTAGTTCGTAAAATGCAATGGATTGCCCCAAGGGAAACAACACACGTGAAATCTATGTATTTCTTTGCACTAATTGTACACAAGGCACATATTTTTCTCAGGAGTTTGAATCCCCACGCCCACCCCCAGTAGAATACTAAAGAACACTTTGGATAATCTCACAATGAAAGCAACAGTTTAGACTTCATCAGGTATAACTGTGTCTTGGCTCCTGTAGCAATCAATGGCTGTTCCTGTTCATCAACTTCAATTCAGTCATCTCGGTGAAAACTGTGACTATCAACAGTGTGGTGAATTAAAAGAGGAATCACAGACATATGCTGAAGATCTTGTGGCTACTCTCCAATGCTTATCATTAACATCTTCCCAGGTAGAGAAGTTCAAAGCCCTATAAGTCACTTCAGTCTTGGTTTCTATGTCATGATGAGAGAATGGAACTACACCAGGAGTGGGTTTCCTTTTCATTCTTAGACTGCTTGTTGTAGAACAAGATTCCTGCTCAGTTTGAGAATTCACGTATGTCTTAATGTAAGACAGGATCAACGTTGGGAAATGTAAACACTGTTATAAACCTTGACGTTAGAAGTTCTCACCTGAGTTCAGCAGACTGAACAATCAAGCTCATCATTTCTGAGGCACACATGTGGAACGCTCTGCTCTACTTCAGAGATCTGTACATTTCTGCCTTGATGTTGGCTCAGCCCCTCCTTCTAAAATTCAGAGAGCTGGATGCTTCAATATCCAACACACACGGTTCTTCCTCTAGTTCAGGCATTAGAAAAAGACCTATTTGACAAGTGTTCTTGTGGTCTCCTCATATGGGAACCATCTCATGATGCTGCTGAAGGATTTGGCTCCCGAAGCCGAAAGTCCTCTAAAAAGCCACTTTCATCTTCACTTCAGGAGAAAAGAAAACAAACATCGGACTCTAGAAGGGATCCATCTTGACATTTGAAATCTGGCCACAGGCATGGAGGCTGAGCGGGCTCAAAGGGGCAAGTTTGCAATTTTCTGGCATTGATTTAGCTTTTTACTTTCTTTACAACTTAAAACCTCAGCTTAAGGTAGGCTACAAAGTTCACTGAAAACTCCAAACACCACCCCTCCTGGGAAGCCCACTGGACCCAGAGTTTTTGGCTCCATTTGCAGTGAACCCTCAAACATAGCACACATGCATGTAGATTCTGTGGGGTGATGGAACCTCACCAAGGAGCAAGCCTGAAGAGTTCAAAGGAAGCACATCCCTTCTTCAGACAATACAATAAAACAAAGAATCAAAGACTAATTGCCTTAATTAAAATCAACTGTTGGATAGGCACACAATTAGGAGATAAGAAACTAGAATGAATGACCAAATGTTAACATATTTGAAAACAAATATTCACTTACAAAAACAGAAATAATTCATTTTAGGAAGAAACAACATGTTACCAAAACATCCAGAGAGAAACAAAACAGAGCAATACAATTGAAGAAGAAATGGAGAACACAGAAGAATTTAATATAATATTGCATAAGACAATACTTGGGAAGTTTCTGGTTAGTTAGAGAAGCTTTGTTGGTAGAGATAAACGGAGGGCATCTTTAGAGTGTAGAGATTTTCCTTCTGCCTTTCTTATAGTGATAGATGGCATCTAAAAAGCCAGCCTCTCCCCCCTGCCACACACACACACACACACACACACACACACACACACACACACACATTCACTCACTCCATCCACAAGACTAGCTTTCCTGAAATCCACTTCATGGTTGGTCAGTGACTTCTTGCCTAGTACTGCTCTTACAGAAGAATTTCAGTTGTTCCATGTAACATGTACTCTTAAAAGATTCACTCTGTGACTAGAGAGATGGATCAGTGGTTAAGAGCACTTGCTGCTCTTCCATTGAGCTTGAGTTTGATTCCTAGAACCATGTTGAACAGCCCACACCCGCTTTAACTCTAGCTCCAGGGATCCAAGGCCCTCTTCCAGCCTCCAGAGGTACAGACATTCACACATTCACACACACACACACACACACACACACACACACACACACACACACACACGTACACAATTAAAAGTTAAAAAAAGTAAAAATTCATTACCATATCTAATTATTGGGATCACATTTTTCTCATGATAAAATACTTCTGGTGTACTTAGAGGATGAAAATTGCTGATCATGGTTTTAGGCCCATGGGAAAATTTAATTTGGATCACAAAACTACAATCAGGAACTTCTGGTTTGTCTTCTGTAAGATGCCCATTTCATGATGTAACATAGTTATGTTAGTAGCAGCACAGGGAGTATGAACTGACACATGAAACCCACCACATAATTTAAGAAGGAAGTACAGATGGCAGTAACACCATCTGATACACACTTGAAACTTTTTCAGATCCCCATAGATTTCACAGCACCCTGGTCAAGTAGATTTGGTATTGATAATCATATCAATAGGAAATATGAGAAGAAAGACAACCACTCCCTCCAAGTTCACAGAGCCAATTGGCAACTGAACCAGGGCTCACTGAGTCCTTAGCACCATTCTGCTGTTAACCAAACATGAATACAAAGGGACTGTGGCAATGGTGGTGACCATAGCAAGCTATCACAGAATATAGAGAGCAGCCATCATAGAATGTGGGCCGATCACATACCACAGACTATGGACAATATGAGCTCAATTCATTATCACAGAAGGGCATAATGTATGGCTCTTGCCTTAGTCAGCTTTCATGCACAACAACAAGATACCTGAGAATTCCTGAAGCAAATAATTTAGAAAGAGAAGAGGTGTATTTTTACCCATTATTCTGTATGTTCTATGTCAAAATCTAGTGTTTCTTTTGCTTCAGGCTTTCTGCAAAAGCACCATATCAGGACAGGAGAACACGACAGACCCAACTGCTCTGTCCACTTCATGAGCTGGAAGTGAGGAGAAACTAAGATCCTATAATCCTATTGAGGGTATGTCCCCCGTGACTTAAGGACCTTCTATAGGGCTCTGTATCTCAAAGGTTCTAGTAGTACCATCCTGGGAACCAAAGCTTTGCCAAATGGGTCTTTGGGGGACTTACTAAACCACAACAGATGTTATCTTGTGCTATGGCTAAGGGATTAGGAGAGAGCAAGGGCTGACACCTTTCTTTGCCTTTGCGTCGAGGTGTTTAACTGAGGTCATATTGGGCCTCATATCTGCCTGATTGCTGGATGATGGTAAAGTTGTTCTGTAGCTGCAAGTTTTCCTGTGTACTGCCTGGCCTGCAGTCGGGACAAATCTCTCACCCACAGTCTCACAGCCTTTTATAAAATATTCACACAGAGGCTTAATATTATTTATAACTGCTTGGCTATTAGCTCAAGCTTATTACTGACTAGCTCTTCTTACACTTAAATTAACCCATAATTATTATCTATGTTTAGCCACATGGCTTGGTGCCTTTTCTCAGTTCTACCTTCACATCTTGCTTCCTCTGTGTCTGACTGGCGACTCCTCACTCAACCCTTCCTCATCTGCTTGTCCTGCCTATACTTCCTGCCTGGCTACTGTCCAATCAGCATTTTATTTATCAGCCAATCAGAACAACATACATTCACAGCATAGAGAACAACATTCCACAGTACTTCCCTTTTCTGACTAATTAAAAGGGAAAGTTTTAATTTTAACATAATAAAATTACATATAACAACAGTTATCAAGCAAGAATTATCATTACAATATTTAGTTTTTGTATTTGACAAAATTAAAGAAAATATTCTATTTATCCTGTATTTGTGAGTTTAATGTTTCATATCTAATTTATCTTTTATAATAACCAAGGAAAATTATAACTGTCTGGTCTTCAACTACATGAAAGACTCCAGAAGGATATAATATTACTTAAGTAAACAGGAAGAGCATTGTAAGCTCAGTTGGTAGAGCATGAGACTCTTAATCTCAGGGTTGTGGGTCCATGCCCCATCCAGCAGCATGTAGCCAAGAAACTTTTTTTTTTTGTACTAGTAAAAGCTAAATCCACCACACAGTGTGCTGCATGGCTTGGAGACACCACTGTGTATTGTGGTGGGAATCTGCTATGCTGTAGGTCAAACCTACATGCCACGAATCTGCCATACTGTAGCTCAAGCCTGCAGGCCTCAGCAT
Source organism: Peromyscus eremicus (assembly GCF_949786415.1). NCBI lineage: Eukaryota > Metazoa > Chordata > Mammalia > Rodentia > Cricetidae > Peromyscus > Peromyscus eremicus. The sequence goes on along the minus strand of NC_081419.1, from coordinate 87,493,796 downwards.
CTCTGTATCACAGCTTTCCTGAGAGACACAACTAGGAAGCTGCTCTTGAATCCATTTTAGAACCCCTTTTTAAAGCTTTCTCAGGGTTTGGGTGGAAATTCTTGCCCCATGTTGGGTGCCATTTGTAGTCAGAAGTTTTCCTGTGTCCCACCCAGTCCGCAGCCACTCAGACCCAAGTAAACACATAGAGGCTTATATAAATTAAAACTGTTTGGCCATTAGCTCAAGCTTATTATTGACTAGCTCTTACACTTAAATTAACCCATAATTATTATCTATGTTTAGCCACATGGCTTGGTGCCTTTTCTCAGTTCTGCCTTCACATCTTGCTTCCTCTGTGTCTGGCTGGCGGCTCCTCACTCAGCATTCCTCTTCCCAGAATTCTCCTCATCTGCTTGTCCTGCCTATACTTCCTGCCTGGCTACTGTCCAATCAGCATTTTATTTATCAACCAATCAGAGCAACACACATTCACAGCATACAGAATGACATTCCACAGCATTGTTCTACAGATGACTAGTGGCTTTTGGTTTTTAAATCCTCATGCTTTTACATAGAAGTCATCTTCTCAATGGGACTTGCCTTGAAAACCCCATTTAAAACTGCAGGCCCCACCCACACCTTTCCTGTGCTGATCCCCTCACCTTGCTCTACTGTAGGATTGCCAAAATTTGCTTGTATTAATGACTGTTAAACTCCAAAGGGCAACAACCATTTGGGGGTTGTTTTTTCTCCCCCTTACACATTGCTAATATTTACAAAGAGCTGTCCAAAAGAACTTACTGTGTTACCATATTTAGTAGCTACTGAAGAAAAATAGCTAGTGTAAAGGACTGAACATTCTATTGTTTATTATTTAAATGGCTACATGTTATCACATTCTAGCATATACTTAGAACACTGCCCTGTACCAGAGTCTAATTAATTGGTTCTATGAATGAATTTATTGATGAGATAAAATTGCATGTATATATACATATTTATGTATACATGAGTGAGTGCACATGCATTTGGAAGTCAGAGGCTGATAATGGGTGTCTTCTTCAATTACTCTATTCCCTACTTTTTGAGACAGAGTCTCCTGTGGAACCTAGACTTCACTCTACTGACTGGGTAGCAAGCCCCACAGATCCTCTTATCTTTGTCTTTCCAGTGCCAATATTAGAGGCACTCACTCTACACCTGGCTTTTTTGAACCCCTGGGGATCAAACTCAGGTCTTCACGTTTATTGGCAAGGCACTTTACCAAGTGAGCAATTACCACAGTCCTATGAGATCTATTTTTTGGGTGGAATACAAACTACTCTTACTAACAGCAATTTAAAGACATTTTAAAAATAGAATTAATGACTATAGTTGTGCTGGCTAGTTTTATGTCAACTTGATACAAGCTAGGTTCATTGGAGAAAAAGGAATTTCAATTGAGAAAATGCCTCCATAAGATCCAGCTGTAGGCAAGTCTATAGGGCATTTTCTTAATTAGGGATCGATATAGGAGAGCCTAGCTCATTATGGGTGAGGTCACCCCAGGCTAGCAGCCCTGGGTTCTATAAGAAAGCAGGTTGAGCAAGCCGTGAGGGGCGAATGAGTAAGCAACACTGCTCCATGGTCTCTGCATCAGCTCCTGTCTCTAGGTTCCTGCCCTGTTTGAGTTCCTGTCCCAACTTCCTTTAATGATAAACAGTGACAAGGAAGCATAGACCTAGTAAACTCTTTCCTCTACCAGTTTCTTTGGTCATGGTGTTTCATCACAGCAATAGTAACCCTAACCAAGAAAAACAATAGTTCAGAATAAAATTTGAAAATTCAGAAGATAAAAACAAAACAGCAAGCCCAGGTTTCTTAAACTAACTGGATCCTTCTGCCATCTAAGACTTAGATCATTTTCTGGGGTAAGAGCAACAACCAGCGGGATGTAGTGAATTTCCATGTGCCTATGATTACAATAATGATCTCACAGTACCTTTTTGACTTTGTTCTTCTTCTCGTAGGTCTCTGACAGGGGCTTTTTCTTCTGTTGAGTTGTGTCTTTGGAGAATAAATATTCAAATTCACTGGTGTCCTTAATATGAGGTTCTTCTAAGGAGTCCCATAAAGTTGGTGTGGCATCTTGGCTTGAAAGAGAAAGCATCAAGTTAACTGTAGGAAACAAAGCAGGAAATAGTATAATATGTTGAAATCTTTCTCTAGTACCCTTTTTAAAATCTGTAAAACCCTGGTAAAGCTCAGATAAAAGCTTTTCATATCACACATTTTAGAAGTCAAAATATGTAACAGGATATATGAACCTACATCTTCGCATAAACATCCAAAAAACATGATGGTCATTAGTTCAGTCAAGAGTGTTAGAGAAGGCCCTTAGGACTAGAATTCCTGTGGGTGAGGTTTGGTTCCTCTCTCAGCTGTGGCATCTCCAGAAGCCAAAAATACCATTACAGGGAGGCAGAAGGGATAATCAATTCTATACATGGGCAAGGTCATCCTTTTAAAAAAATGTATATGCATGTATGCAAGAGAAATGTATGTGGGGAAGGATATGCATGCCATGGCATGCATGTGCAGGTCAGAGGACAATTTCAGTTCTCTCCTTCCACCACTCAGAACCCGGGGATCAAATTCAAGTCACCAGGCTTGGCTGCAAGTGTCTTACCCCCACAGAGCCATTTCACAGGCCCAAAGTCATTCTTTAAAGGATTGAAAATGGAACAGTAAGGTAGAGATGTGCCCCCTCTGAGGATTTTAAATATAGTTTTCAGGACTGAGTCGGGTCAGCTCAGTCCAGAGACTTAATACGTGACTAGTCAGCTGCTCATTTGATACATTGGGTTTATAGGATCCCACCAGAGACAACATTGCCACACAAAACCATATAATTTTGCCATGCATCATCAGCCCCCCATGGGGATTCTAAAGCATCCATGGGGATTTTGTATTTTATTTTCCAGAAATAGGCTGTTATGAAGCAATGGGCAGGCAGCTGCCGGAAATCAAGTATATCAGAAGCACCTCGAAGAGCTGGGGTATGTGGGCCTCTCTAGAGTCTCCCTCATTTGGAATGTGTGTGTCATTTGCTTTCTGCACATCAGTGGCATTGAAATGCTTTCTCAAGTTATTATTAATGCCACAGAAACAAACAGTAAATTTCTTCTATATTGATTTTTCAAATACATGAACATGGCATGCATAATCCATAACACTTAACAGTATTTACCTTTGTTTCAATATATATTTTTGTTTTAATTAAAACTAAAAATAAAGCTACCTTTATATAATATACTACATAGACTACTTTGCATATAATAAACATATTTGTTACACTATTAAATGATTTGGTACCAAACCATGATTTTCATACTCAAAGCAGTTGTGCTCAGAAGTATAAAATTTTTTTTGAGGGAACCCATGAAGAAAGAATGGGAATGTGTTACATTGGCAGGGAGTGGCCGTGCTGTGGTCTTAACACATCACAGAGAGGACAAGGCTGACATGTCTACCAAGTCAGTCACTCCTAATGTCCTGTTCATCTGCTTTTCATTTGATTTGAAAGTGAAGTACTAGATTTACCGTGTTTGCAGAACCAGCTCAACCAATGTAACTAATGAAAGTTTGAGCATTTGACTGTTTTCCATTAAAAAAAAAAAGTGGGAAATTACAAGAGGAAAAAAAAATCAATGATTTTCCCCCAACTCTCATTCACTCTTCTTTGAACAGTGGATGAAGGGCCTGTCCTCCAGCATGAGGTTTTATGATGCTATGTCTATGGCATTGGCTGCTCATGAAGTCTCTTGGGGGTTGAAGGGAAGGCACGCAAGTGAGAAACAGGTGTGAGGCAGTTATATGTGCTGTCAGAAGGTGCTAGTCCAGGGCTCACAGGTGGGATTCATCACTGTAGAGTGACTGAACAACGAGTTGAGAGCACTAATAAGGAAACACAACTCAAATATTCCGGGAAATCATCTCTTAGGAAATATCTAAATCTTGAATGAGAAATGGGATACTAGCACATTACTGTTAGTGTTGGGGACTATTTTAGGATCATCTTTTTTTTTTTAAACCATTCATTTGGGAAATTATAAAGCACTTTTATCAGCATTAAATAAATACATCTAGAAATTTCTGCAAGTAAACTCTTGACCCTTATTTTTTGGCAAGAGGACTGGGGACAATATGAAATACATCATCAACTTTGGTCATCACATGCTTGGTTTAGTGGTATTTCCTCTGCTCTTATACTGGTTTCTAATTTTTTTCTATAATTGTGAACTATAAGTTATTTTGTTTAGTTATGGTGCCTTTCCTAAGCAAAATTTTAGAAAAGCTTGAAAATTCACTACCACCATTTTGAATTGGGGAATAAGCTTTTTTAAAAAAATGTAGTTTTAGCCAGGCAGCAGTGGTGCACACCTTTAATCCCAGCACTCAGGAGGCAGAGCCAGGCAGATCTCTGTGAGTTCGAGGCCAGCCTGGCCTACAGAGCAAGATCCAGGACAGGCACCAAAACTACGCAGAGAAACTCTGTCTTGAAAATATACATTCTTTGCAAACAAATAAATTTCAAAACTAGAAAGCGATTAAGAAACAAGTCAATCTCTCTCTCATTGTCCTTCTGAGAGATTCAGAAATGAAGCAATAAATCTAACTCTAACTTGTTTGGATGGAGGTTTCCAAGTCATCACGACTTTCCGCCTTATAGGCCAAGCTCAATAACATACGCAAATGGAAGGTGCTTGCTACATCAGCTCCCCACACATGGTACTTTCTCTGGACATCAATAAGGAATATGGCTGTAAAAGAAGTCTTATGAACAGAGTTCAAAAGTGGGGGTTACATTTTAAGACTCTCTTCTGATCTAGACAATGAATAACTCAGCCATCTCAGTATTTTCATAAAAAATTGAAAAGCATACCCACAACTGCTAAATATCCAGATTCAACAAGGAGCCCTAGAGATTAGTGAAGAATACCTTTGAATGTATCTACAGGGACATTTTCAGAGATAATTACAATAGGGTAGGAAGATCAGCCCTGAATATGAGTACAACATCCCACAGGCTCATGGCCTAGATGAAATAAAAGGAGAAAGCTTCTGTTGTATTCTGTTTCTCTCCTTCCTGGCCAGGAGATGAGCTACCTCACTGTGCCATACCCTCACTGGCATGGTAGACTGAAATCTCTGAGACCATAAGCCAAAATAAATCCTTCACATTTTTCTCAGGTATTTGTCATAGTGATAGAAAAAGAAAGGACAACACCAGACCCAAAGGCTGATTATCAAAAACTAAGAAAGGGTATCATAAAAGATATTGCAGAAATCCTCAGTGAACCAATAGTGCAGACTCTGCTCCAATGTCTTTATAATTACTCAACTAAGTCAGTGGTGTTAGAGATGGCCCTAGCTTAGATCTGAACTCTTCTCTAGTCCATAAAATGGAACATTTATCTTGGAGAAGAATCTGATACTGAACACATTCCTTCTCCCAGAAGACCTGGCAGAAACTATCTCCCCCAGACACTGTAAGCTTGTGTACTCAAGGCATTCACCATATTAAAATATTTAAAAATGGGTATTACCCAATGTAAATATTGAGCTGTCAATAATAAAACACCACTTGGGAAGACTCCTGTGAATTTGTAACAGAGAATGGGTCAAGGGAGAGCTTACCTCTTATCACTTATTTGTATTCTAGTCCAATACAAAGGCTTCATGGGACAGCTGGGTTCAATGGCTGGTTTACGAGGACACTGACTAGAAGAAGAGCTGAGTCCAAAGGATAGTCCAGGAGGAGGTGGAGGTGCAAGTCCTGGGGGAGGAGGAGGAAGAGGAGGAGGAGGAGGAGGAAGCCCTCCGCTGTTAGGAGGAGCCAGGACATTAGGAAGTGGTGGTGGGGGAGGAGGTGGGGGAGGTCCAGCACTTGGAGGCAGGGGAGGTGGTGGAGGAGGTGGAGGAGGTGGTGGTGGTGGCCCAGCACTCACAGGTGATATGGGTGGTGCTGGTGGCAAAGGTCCAAGTCCAGTGGGGAGAGGCGGAGGGGGAGGAATGAGAGGGGGAGGAAGAGGAGGTGTGGGAGGTGGAGGTGATATCTTCTGTTGACTGGATGAGATGCCTTCCCCTGCCTGAAGTGGTATGTGGATGTCTTTGCTGTCTTTTGTGGGAGAGAGTTGGGTTAACGAGATATTCAACTTCTTGGGTACTATCTGGTTGCTTCTGGTTGTCTTGCTTTCACCTTCACAGGGCTTGAGGAACGTCTCTCTGTCTGTCTGGATGCACACATTTCTGAAGGCCTTTGGGGAGCAGTCGTCATCAGTAGAGATGCATGCATCTCTCATCTCTTCACATCCTCCTCCCCAGCGGTGGTCTAACTGTTGCTTGAGATTTTCAATAGTTTCTTCAAGTCTTGCTGTTATTAATGCATGCTCACCCCGGATGTGAAATGTCTTAAGTTCAAATTGAGCCTGCAGGAAAAAAAAATCAATGGGAAAGTAAGACTTTAATGATAACAAACCCCTAATAGGCATTCAATAGTACCATGAATGTGTGAATGCGTCCTTTAAAGCAGTGGTTCTCTACCTTCCTAATGCTTCAACCCTTTAATAAAGTTCCTCATGTTGTAGCGACACCCAACAATAAAATTATTTTCATTGCAAATTCATAACTGTAATTTTGCTACTGTTATGAATTGCAATGTAAATATTTTTTTGGAGATAGAGGTTTGTCAAGGGGTTGTGACCCACAAGTTGAGAAGCACTGTCTTAAAGACTGGCCTACATAATGCAGAGAAATGAAGACATTTGTTCAAGAATCCAAAAAGGTATAAATCTTTGTTTCAGAATTTTCCAGACAACTAAACATCTAGGGGCTATTGGATAATTTCATCCTGTCTGAGCTTATGGGCGATTACTGCCATGAGTTAAAGTTTAGAGCAAATCTACTTAAGAACTTTCACTTAATATCAAACGCAGAAGAAATTAATTTAATAGAGGTTTGGACATTCTTGGATGTATCTCTTACAGCTTTTGGTGTGGATTGAGAAAAACAAAGGTAAGGGGGGTAGGGGAGGCCACTTAGAGCTTGTGCTGGCGTGGGGCTATTCTCTGTTTGTCAGAGGGTCTCTTCTCCGTTTGTTAGAGGGTCTCTTGTCTGTTTGTTAGAGGGTCTCGTCTGTTTGTTAGAGGGTCTCTTGTCTGTTTGTTAGAGGGTCTCTTCTCTGTTAGAGGGTCCCCCATCAGCTTTTCACAGCACTGCTGCAGAATCAGGAGGCATGGGGAAGAGCAATGCCACTTTAGGTTGTCTGTTTTTTTAGTTTCCAGATGAAAGCTGACCAGTGTCAGTGTTTGGGGCTATTTCTCACTGCTGGCCCTCATCCAGGTTCTTAGCTCCACTGGATGACATCAGTGGAATACTGTCTTTATTTCTGCATCCCAGCAGTGAGCGCAGCATTGGAAAGGAAGATGGATAAAATCTCGGAAACAGTCACACACACTCCCTGTCTCAAGAGCCTTGCTTAATGGCTAATCAAGTCTTTCTTTGCTATAATGTCAGCCCACAGATATCTAGAATAACAACTACAAAAGAGGGTATAATCCTTCACACTGTTAAAGAAATGTGTTTAATGATCTAGTCAGCAAGTTTAAATAAAAAGGGAGGCTTTTCTCTGCCTTCACTGAGATACATTTTAACTATTTTTTTAACTAGGTTCAAATTTTCCCAATATTGCTTCTGACAAATCAATCCCCAAATATCAGGGGAATTTAGAGACAAAAGTTTCTGATCATCCCATTCTTAAACATGGTAGCTCCAGGGAAACTATGAAGAAGTAGAAAGAGCAGGGCACTAAAACGTGCAGCACAGTGGATAGGTTAAGAACCTGAGTTGGGATTCACACTATCTACTCCATGCCTAAACTTTGCTGCTCTCTAGGTCTGTGGCCTTAGCCTAGCCATTTCCTCATTTGGGGGTAACAATGGGCCATTTCCAGTTTTGCTTGTTTGTTTGTTTTAATGATTAAATGAGATGCTTCATGTAAATCAGGACACTTCCACTGGTGTTAATAACGATGACATTGGAATAAGAACTTTGTAAATTCTTATTATTGTAAATTTTCAGATAACACTTTGGTTGAATGAAGGCATAAAACTAGGAGAAGCTGAAGCCATCAATATGAGCAATACACTACAAATACAAAAGTGTGCTCAATTTTCATGTGTTCTACTACCAAACACTTGCAAGCAACTTGAAACTTCATCCAGCCACGTAGTTAAGGCTACCTTTGTTTCGGCATCTTTCCAGATCCATCACTTCTCTCCACCTCTCCTACATCCTACTGCAATTTCTACTCCGCATTACACACCAACATTTTAATTTCTGTGACTACTTTAGTTGTGTCACAATAAAATAACTTAATATTGGTGTTCCTCACCAAACCTATTTTCCAGATAAGTTTTTGTATTGCTTTGTACTGACAAGTATTACTGAGTCAATCAATACTGACGAGTCAAGAAATGACTTAAGACCTCAACCTAGTGAGCCGCTGTTGACACTTCTGGGTGGGAAGAGAGTGAGGCGGCGGACTGGTTTGTCTGCTGAGGTACAGGCATGGCGTACCACGGCCTCGTGATGAGCATTTTCTGGGGCTTCGTGGACCTACTCGTGCCCTGGTTTATCCCCAAGGGTCCTAACCAGGGAGATATTATCACCATGTTGGTGACCTGTTCAGTTTGCTGCTATCTCTTGTCACAGAGAGAATGCCTTCTAGATGCAAAATCAGCTCTACACCCAGACCACCTTCTTCAATAGCCCACTTTGGGCATTACCTGCCTTACACTTGAAGACCTTCCTCTACATACAGTATTTTTTCCTTCACCTTTTTTACACTCTGATGAATTATGTGCCTACTTAGCTGACTCTGTGAGATGTGTCTGCACTCCGCTGAGAGAAAAGATGCTGTTCTGAGAAATTGTTACTCTTGTCTTGGAGCCTGTGGCTTTGAAAATGGCTCTTGCCAGCTCACAACATGAGAGTCAGCGATGTGTTTAAAATTGCTGCAAGACAAATAAGACTCAGTGGGGCAGTCAGGAGTGCCCGCTCAAGAGAAGCTCTACCCCAGCAGATGTACACCAAGCTCTATTTTTAGGATGAATTTCTTACTTCTACATCTTTGGAATAAATTATTTTTCTTCTTTCTTTGGAAATCTGGCTCCAGTGTTTAAAAAGCTTGATTTTCTAAGCTCTTCTGTCTCTAGATAATGCCTTTTAAAAATGAGGTTGTTGTCTAACTTATGTTGGATCCAGCTGGCCTTGTAGTATGAGACTCCTGAAGAGACTGAACTACAAAAAAATTTTTTTTTAAAAAAGTGGTGCCCAAGCAATTGAACTGAAGGCATTCTGGGAAAACCTGCGGTTTATTGTGAAAATCATCTTTGATCTTGGAATTAAAAGTAAAGCTGGAAAGGAATTTACAAACAAGAAAAAAAAGAAGTTTGGAATTGGACTCACAGGATCTGGGCTTGGAAATGCCTCAGCCCAGCGTAAGCAGAATGGACTCGACTTTTGGGGATGCCTTTCGAAGCCACACCTTTTCAGAACAGACTCTGATGAGAACAGATCTCTTAGCCAACAGTTCTGATCCAGATTTCATGTATGAGCTGGATAGAGAGATGAACTATCAACAGAATCCTAGAGACAACTTCCTTTCTTTGGAAGACTGCAAAGACATTGAAAATCTGGAGTCTTTCACAGATGTCCTGGATAATGAGGGATGCTTTAACCTCAAACTGGGAACAGTGGGATACATACTGTGAAGACTTAACTAAGTACACCAAACCAACCAGCTGTGACATCTGGGGGACAAAAGAAGTGGATTACCTAGGTCTTGATGACTTTTCTAGCCCTTACAAAGATGAAGAGGTCATAAGCAAAAACTCCAACCTTGGCCCAGCTTAATAGTGAGGACTCTCAGTCTGTTCCTGATTCCCTTTATTATCCTGATTCACTTTTCAGTGTCAAACAAAATCCCTTGCCCCCTCCATTCCCTAGTAAAAAGATTACAAGTAGAGCAGCTGCCCCTGTGTGTTCTTCAAAGACACTTCAGGCTGAGGTCCCATTGTCAGACTGTGTCCAAAAAGCAAGTAAACCTACTTCAAGCACACAGATCATGGTGAAGACCAACATGTATCATAATGAAAAGGTAAATTTTCATGTTGAATGTAAAGACTATGTAAAAAAAGCTAAGGTCAAGATCAACCCTGTGCAACAGGGCCAGCCCTTGCTGAGCCAGGCACACACAGATGCAGCCAACGAGAACACCTGCTACTGTGGAGCTGTGGCTAAGAGACAGGAGAGCAGGGGAATGGAGCCTTGTCAGGGGCATGGCATACCTGCTTTGTATGTATACTTAGTCCTCTGCCCCAGGGTGGTCCTGGGTCAGTTGCCACAGCAGAGAGTGGCAACCTTTCTGCCAGCACTTCTGTTTCAGATTCACCCCAGAAAAAAGAAGAGCACAATTATTCTCCTTTTGTCTCTGACTACATGAGAGAACACCCGACCAAATGCAGTCCTGAAGACAATGAGGATGATGAAGATGATATTGATGATGAAGACCATGATGAAGGGTTTGACAGTGAGCATGAGCTTTCTGAAAATGATGAGGAGGAAGAAGAGGAAGAGGATTATGAGGATGACAGAGATGATGATATTAGCGACACATTCTCTGAACCACGCTATGAAAACGACTCTGTAAAGGAATTGAAGGAGACAACCTCCGTATCTTCTCGGAAGAGAGGGAAAAGAAGATACTTCTGGGAGTACAGTAAGCAACTTACACCATCACAGCAAGAGAGGATTCTGAGGCCATCTGAGTGGAACCGAGACACCTTGCCAAGTAATATGTATCAGAAAAATAGCTTACATCATGGGAAATATGCAGTTAAGAAGTCATGGAGAACTGACGTGGAAGACCTGACTCCAAACCCTAAAAAACTACTCCAGATTGGTAATGAATTACAAAAGCTGAATAAGGTGATTAGTGACCTGACTCTAGTCAGTGAGCTTCCCTTAATAGCCCGGCCAAGGTCAAGGAAAGAAAAAAAATAAGCTGGCTTCCAGAGCTTGCAGGCTAAAGAAGAAAGCCCAGTACGAAGCTAATAAAGTAAAGTTGTGGGGCCTCACACTGAATATTACAACTTATTGTTTGTAATCAACTCCATCAAACAAGACATTGTAAACCGAGTTCAGAATCCAAGAGAAGAGAGAGGACCCAGCACGGGGCAGAAACTTGAAATCCTCATTAAAGACACACTCGGTCTCCCAGTTGCTGGGCAAACCTCAGAATTTGTTAACCAAGTGTTAGGGAAGACTGCTGAAGGCAAACCCACTGGAGGCCTTGTAGGACTAAGGATATCAGCATCAAAAGTGTAATCAGCCTTATTGGACCACTGGTCAGAAATGTCTGTTTTTGTCACGTTATCCATTGTAAATTTTCATTCTGTTTTGCATGTCAATTAGCATTATGTAACATTTATAATTAGGTTACATTGTTTTAAGAACTTGTAGCATAAGTGAAGCATGATCCAAAATACTTGATTATTGCATTTTCAGAGCATAAACTAGTGACCCTGCTGCTGGCATTGGAAAGGAAGCTCACATGTTAAGTAAATGTGAGGTACAGATTGTAAACATCTATTAAAGCAAAACATTTTTGGAGGAGTGAATATATGAATATAATGCTAAGTATTAAGGCGGGTTTATGCTCTGAACCACACAGAAATGCCGAGGAAGCATTTTTTTCCAAGTCCATTTAGATTGTTTTTAGAATGACTGCTTTTTTGTTCTAATTTTTCACAGCCATTAATCTCACTTGTACATGGTGCACCTAGCACTCATGTGTGTACCATGTTTAGATGTTTACTTTTAGAGTTCAATATTTTTAGAGTTCAAATACATACATATATATATATAAAATTATCTGTGCAAGTAAGAAAAAAGCATATTCTTTGTGCCTTGTATTTTGGGGAAACTCTAAAACTGGTAATATTTTGTATGATGAAAACCCTAATGAGGAAAAACAAGATATATAGATGAGAAAATTATGGGGTTTAAATGTGTTTTTGTTCCAACTCTTTTTCAAATTTTTTGAATGTATATAGGACTATGTTGAAATGTAGATATATGCCACAGAGTCTGTGTATTGCATATAAAAAAAAAGATGGCTCTAGAAAACTCCTATTTTGGTACTTAACCCGAAGAAAATACTTGCACATTATTGCGATTGTTTTATTTTTTCTACCAAAGACAAATGCAACTGGTATGGCAGACTGCCAGTCTAAGTAAAGTTTTGCACAGCTTACATGATACTGTATTAATGTATAAAAAAAGAGAAAACATTTGAAAGGTCAGGGTTAGGGATCTTACTCAACTGTGAATTTTATTTCTGTTTGGGTCCAATTATCTACAGAAGGAGCATCCATACATACAAATATTATTTTGCTGTTCCTCTAGTTTGCTTCCATGGTAGATAAGTTGATGGCCATTTAGGTGTCTTTTATTTCTGCACTTATTGTAGGAAATTTTAATATATTTCATATTAGTAAGCTATTGATAAAATAGTTTTTGACTTTGAAAATTAAAGTTTATTTAGCTTATTGTAGTATACTTCCACAAAACAACCAAAATACAGATTATTTTTATTGTATTATGTATATATATATAAAAAGAAAAAAGCTAAAAAAAAAAGACTTCAACCTTTTACAGATACAAAATAACTGCAAAGACAAGCATTCTCTAAAGAAATTCCCCTTCAATAAGATAACTGAGCAACATCTATAAGTATAGGCCCAGAACCCAACTCTCAACCAAATCTGATGATATGTACTTGTAAGCATTGTTTTGGAAGCTGAGATGAATGTGTGAGCTTACTGATATAAGCAGAAGACAAGTTGGACAGGTTAATGTCTCTCTATCATAGCTTCCCTGTAAGAAAACTGGGGGTAATAGTAGGATCCACTTTCCAAAGCAGCCATGATGGGTAGATGAGTCCCCATTTGTAAAATCAGGTATTGAGGTGCATTTAGAATGAAGTACTGTGTAAGTCCACATCATTGCTGTTGCTTTTTGCAATGCTAGACATTGGCCAGAGAACAATGACCACGTCTGTGTGTTGTGAACTCACTACACGTAATTCTAGTGAAATGTTCTATCTATCCTGCTCCATGCTTCAAAAGTATACTTTAAACCTTCCCATCCACCTCTTTTCCTTTATGGCAGAGCTTTTGGGAGTAAAAAAAACAAGAACAAAACATAAAAAAAAAAAAATGACCCAACATTTGCTATGTCCACTTTCTGATCTATTTGCTTCTAGCCAAACTACAGTTGGCTTCTGTCCACTCACGGGATTTAGCCAACATTTTTTGGTAGATTTCCCCTGTCCTCTCTGTTGGTGCTGTCTGCAGCTGGTGTCTTGAAATCGAACATTCCTGGAATCCTAATTCCACCCCACATTCCTATCCAGGTATTTTTCTGCCTACTTCTCTGCTCTCTCCAGTCAGGCCTGGACTGCCTTCCCCTTCATTCCTCAGATGTTGATATGCAAGGCATTTTTTTTTTTGTCATTCTTTTTCTCACATTGTACTCTGTCTCTAGGTTTTCTGTATTCATAGGATAAATGAAATTCACTCAATGATACACTGGCAACCTCTAAATTGGTACCTTGAGACTGTGATTCCAACTATCCTTTAGATTAACATGCCTGCCTATTTAATCAGCTAACACAGACTTCCCAAGTCTGAAACAGTGTTCATTAGAGGCAAATTCCAATTCGTTTCTCCTCTGAAATTTCTCTTACCTCATCTGGCATCACCTGTACACCATGTGGCTCCTTGGTCTCACTCAGTCTCTGATTTAGTCCTTTGTTTTCATCCATGCCATCTACGCCTTTCGCTGGGCCCTTTTTATCAGGACAGTGGTTAGAAATCTACCTGGTTTTACTTGTTTGTTTTATGTTTGGCTTTAAACTTTAATTTAGCCAACTCTGATTCCAGGAAGATTTTTCTCAGAAACAAATTCGTATGTTTTATTCCTTAAGACCCTTTCCACACTGAGCTATGACTTACAGACCTGAATGGAAAAGTTAGCACAGACCGCTCCACTTATCACTTTTCTGCCTCCTTCGTGCACTTTGGGCCCTTGCCCCTTGCTGAGATATGCCAGGGATTCCAGACTTATATATCTCCTTGACTCTCCCAGGACCATTCTCTTTCATGAAAATAATTGTCCCCTCTGGACTCCTTTTCTTTGCTGCAAACACCCAAGGAAAGATTACCAAGAGTAGATTAACCAGTATAGATTCCATAAGCAGGTGCTATATAAGTTGTACTCACTGCCATGGGGGAGGGATAAATAAGAAGGCAAACAATGAATTCCCAGGTGTTCCATACCAACATGCTGAGGTTATGATGAGAAATCCTACTGATCACTAAGATTTAATGCCCACCCCCTTACACACAAACAAAAACTGAACCTATGCCCATCACTACTCAATAATCTCTTTGTCTTGGTAGAAAGCCCCTCATTCAGCCCATCAATTTCCTACTAATTATTTCAAATGTGTCTGGTTGTGTTATACATCAAACATCTCAGGTCCATGCACACCAGAAAATGAGCTTTTTGGGAAGCTGTTTTTAACTCTATTTGGCTCTCCTTACAACATCTCTGCACATGTTCTTTTTCCTTCTTTGTTGAAGCTGATCTCTAGAGACAGAAGTGATTTAGTGACGAGGTCAGAGCAGAACTTTGCTTGATAATCAAGCCCAGGCCACAGAACCCTCAGCTACAAATAACTAAATGAAGGAACATAGTGCCTCAATAACTTGTATACTCTCCTTTACTTGAACAGTGAATCCACAAGAGCCTCTTAATCCTAGCTCCTTCAAACTCACAACCATCAACAAGGCAATCCCAATTAAATCATGCTGCTTTCTTTCTTCAACATTATTTCTATTGGTCCAAGGAATAGTTCTCAAACTTGCTCTATGTCAGAACCCTCTGGGGAGCTTTGTAGAATATACCAATCAGGCCCATTCCTGCAGACTTTCCCTTGTACTGTGGTATTAGGACTCCCTAAGAGGTTTTACCAGGAGCCAGAGCAGAAGCCAACAGCAACTGTTGGTCATCTTTACTCTAATTTAATACAGCAGCTGAGATAATATGACACCATAGTACTGGTTCCTTCTTATGGCCTTTCCTAATTCTAATGTGTCCCAGTAAAGAGGGTATTTCTTCACTAATCACATTGAAAGAATAGTACTTTTACACAGCAAGCATTAAAGGCTTTACATGATAGTTGTTACTTATGCAAACTTGGTCTCTGCCTATTTTTTTCAGACACTTCCTATACAATCCTTAAGTTGAACTTGAATGAATGTTCACTCTCACATCCTACTTGCTTGCATGCTACCTCATCAACACCTTCAATCTCTTATTTGCCCTAGGAAAAACTCACTCAAGCTCAGCTGAACTTTTCTTAGTTCTTCTAGACACAAATTCTCCATTGTCTGTATTGCCAAAGAACTTTCTAGGTTCTAATTGTATGATAGTCATTTATGTTTATCTTCTTTGAAAATCTAAAGGCTCCAGGCAGTTGGGAACCACACCTTATGCATGTTTAAACTTCCAGAACATTACATGGCATTTGGCTAGTTAAGTATCCACAAATGCTAAGTGAGTTGAATTGATTGATTGATTCACCTTTTAAGTATAAAGTCTTCTTTGAGCCTCTGTATTACCTATCCAACTACAAATGAAGCTTCAATAAATAAGCATGAGGTTCTCTTTGTGTTTATGTTAGTCCTATACACAGCATAAACTGCAAGACCTCTCCGTTGTCAGTTATCAGCCATCACTTACAGATTGATGAAGACCTTTTTTTTCATACATCCCCCAGAGCTCTTCTCTTTGCCTAACCTCTCTGGGTCTATGGACTGTAGTTTGGTTATCATTTTCTTAATGGCTATTATCTACTAATAAGTGAATATATACCACGTTTGTCTTTCTGAGTTTGAGTTATCTCACTCAGGACGATTCTTTCTAGTTCTATAAATCTGCCTGCACATTTCATGATGTCATTTTTTTTAACAGTGAGTAACACTCCCTTATGTAAATGTACCACATTTTCTTTATCTGTTCTTCAGTTGAGGAACATCTAAGTTGCTTCCAATTTTTAGCTATTATGAATAAAGCCACAATGAACATAGTTGAGGCAAGTTGTCCTTATGGTAGGAGAGAGTGTCTTGAGGTAAGAGCTTAGTCTTGAGGAACTGCCATATTGATTTCCATAGTGACTGTACAAGTCTGCATTCCCATCAGCAATGGAGGAGTGTATGCCTTGCTCCACATCCTCTCCAGCATGAGCTGTCATTTGTGTTATTGATCTGACAGTCGTAAGATGGAATCTCAAAGTAGTTTTGATTTGTATTTCCTTGGTGGCTAAGGATGTTGAACATTGCTTTAAGTGTTTCTCAGCCATTTGAGATTCCTCTACTGAGAATTCTATGTTTGGATCTATACCTAAATTTTAAATTGGATTATTTTGTTTTTTCATATCTAGTTTCTTAAGTTCTTTATATATTTTGGGTATTAATCCTCTGTTGGATGTGGAGTTGGTAATAGTCTTTTCCCATTCTGTAAGCTGCCTCTTTGTCTGATTGACAGTATCCTTTGCCTTACAGAAGCTTTTTAATTTCATGAGGTCCCATATATTAATTGTCAGTCTTAGTGCTTGTGCTATTGGTGTTCTGTTGAGAAAGTCTTCTCTTGTGCCAATGTGTTTAAGGCTATTCCTCACTTTCCCTTCTATCAGGTTCAGTGCATCTAGTTTATTTTGAGGACTCTGATCCACTTGGACAGGGTGATAAACATGGATCTATTTGCATTCTTCTACATGCAGCCATCCAGTTTGGTCAGCACCATTTGCTGAAGATGCTGTCTTTTTTCCAGTGTGTTTTTCTGGTATCGCTATCAAAAATCAGGTATCCATAGGTGTGTGGATTTATGTCTTAGATTTCTACACCATCAATCCATGTGTCACTTTTTAATGCCAATACCACGTTGTTTTTACTATAAATAGCTCTTTAGTACATCATGAAATCAGGATAGTGATACCTCCAGCAATTCTTTTATTATTCAGGATTGTTTTAGCTATCCAGATTGTTTTTTTTTTCATATGAAGTTGAGAACTGTCTTTTCAAGATCTGTAAAGAATAATTTTGGAATTCTGAAGGGGATTGCACTGAATTTGTAGATTGCTTTTGTTATCATGGCTATTTTTGTTATGTTAATCCTACTGATCCATGAGCATGGGAGATCTTTCCATCTTCTGAGATCTTCAATTTGTTTCCTCAAATCCTTAAAGTTTTTGTCATACAAGTCTTTCACTTGTTTGTTAGACTTACCCCAAGATATTTTGTATTATTTGAGGCCACTGTGAAAGGTGTTGTTTCCCTGACTTCTTCCTTAGTCCATTTGCCATTTGTATATAGGAGGACTAGTAATTTTTTTTTTTGAGGTAATCTTGTATCCAGCCACTTTGCTGAAAGTGTTTACCAGCTGTAGGAATCTCTGGTGGAATTATTAGGGTCATTTTGTAGACTATCATATCAACTACAGATAATAATACTTTGACTTCCTCCTTTCCAATTTGTATCCCCTTGATCTCCTTCAGTTGTCTTATTGAGCTAGCTAGAACATCAAGTACTATATTGAATAGATATGGAAAGAGTGTATAGTGTGGGGATATTGTGTTCTCCAAAATATTGTGCACCCTAATAAACTTATCTGGGGTCAGAGAACAGAACAGCCACTAGATATAGAGGCCAGAAAATGGCGGCACACACACCTTTAATCCCAGCATTCCAAAGGCAGAGATCCGTCTGAATCTCTGTGAGTCCAAAGGCACACTGGAAACAGCCAGGCATACGCCTTTAATCCCAGGAACTGATGGCAGGAAGCAGAAAGGTATATAAGGTGTGAGGACCAGGAACTAGAGCCTGTTAAGCTTTTAGGCTTTAGAGCAGCAGTTCAGCTGAGATCCATTTGGATGAGGACTCAGAAGTTTCCAGTTTGAGGAAACAGGATCAGCTGATGAATGGGCAAGGTGAGGAAACTGTGGCTTGTTCTGCTTCTCTGATCTTCCAGCATTCACCCCAATACTTGGCTTCAGGTTTGATTTTATTAATAAGGCCTTTTAAGATTCGTGCTACAGAACAGCCGTGTCTTATTTTCTGATTTTAGTGGAATTCCTTTGAATTTCTCTCCATTTAATTTGATGTTGGCTATTGGCTTGCTGTAATTTGCCTATATTATGTTTAGGTGTGTCCCTTGTATCCCTAATCTCTCCAAAACTTTTATCACAAAGGTGTGTCAGATTTTTGTCAAAGGCCTTTTCTGCATCTAATGAGATGACCTATTTCAGTTTGTTTACATGGTGGATTACATTTATGAATTTTCCTGTATTGAATCATCCCTGCATCTCTGGTATGAAGCTTACTTGATCATAGTGGATGATCTTTTAGATGTGTTCTTGAATTCAGTTTGCAAGTATTTTATTGAGTAGTTTTGCATCTACGTTCATAAGGGAAACGGGTCTCTAATTCTCTTTCTTTGTTGAGTCTTTATATGGTTTGGGTATCAGAGTAACAGTGATCTCATAAAATGAAATGGGCACTGTTCCTTCTGTTTCTATTTTCTAGAATAATTTGAAGAGTATTGGCATTATCTCTTCTTTGAAAGCTTGGTAGAATTCCGTGCTAAACCCATCTGGTCCTGGGCTTCCCTCCTTCCCCCACTCCCCCTGTTGGGAGACTTTTAATGACTGCTTCTATTTCCTTAGGGGTTATAAGTCTATTTAAGTTGTTTATCTGATTTTGATTTGACATTGATAAGTGGTACATATCAAGAAAATTATCCATTTATTTTAGATTTTCCAATTGTAAGGGTATACTTTTAAAAAAAGTATACCCTTACAATTCTCTGGATTTCCTTGGTTTCTGCTGTTATGTCCCCTTTTTTGTTTCTGATTTTGTTAATTTGGATATTCTTTCTCCATCTTTTACTTAGTTGGAATAAGGGTTTGTCTATCTTGTTGATTTTTGCAGAGAACCAACTATTAGTTTCATTGAATCTTTATATTATTCTCTTTGTTTCTATTTTATTGATTTCAAATCCTAAGTTTGATCATCTCTTACCATCTACTGCTCTTGGGTGTGCTTACTTCTTTTTGTTCTAGAGCTTTCATATGTGTTGTTAAGTTGCTAGTATGACATCTCTCCTCTTTTTTTAAATAAATGCATTTAGTGCTATGAACTTTCCTCTTAGCACTAATTTCATTGTGTCCCACAAGTTTAGGTATGCTGTGTATTCATTTTCATTGGATTCTACAAAGTCTTTAATTTCTTTCTTATTTATTCTTTGACACAGTAGTCATTTAGTAGAGAGTTGTTCAGTTTCCATGCATTTATAAGTTTTCTGTTGTTTCTGTTGTTGTTGATATCCAGCATTAATCCACGGTGGTCTGATAGGATGCAGGGAGTTATTTTAATTTTCTTGTATCTGTGACCAAGCACATGGTCAATTTTGGAGAAATTTCCATGAGATGCCGAGAAAAATGGATATTCTTTTATGTTTGGGTGAAATGTTCTATAAATACCTGTTGGGTCCATTTGTTTTATGACATTTGTTAGCTCCAGTATTTCTCTGTTTTGTTTTTGTCAGATGATCTGTTCACTGGTGAGAGTGGGGTACTAAAGTCTCCCACTATCAGTGTGTGACAGTCAATATGTGCCTTAAACTGTAGTAGTGTTTCTTTTATAAACATGGGTACCCTTGCATTTGGGGCATAGATATTAAGAACTGAAAAATCATCTTGGTGCATTTTTCCCTTGATAAGTAAGAAGTATCCTTCTCCCATCTCTTTTGATTAGTTTTAGTTTCAAGTTTATTTTGCTAGATATTAAAATGGCTATGCCAGTTTGCTTAGATCCATTTGCTTGATATATCTTTCTCAAACCCTTTATCTATCCTTGATGTTGAGATGTGTTTCTTAGATGCAGGAGAAGAATAGATCCTGTTTTTGCATCCATTCTGTTAGTCTGTGTCTTTTTATTGGGAAATTGTGACCATTGATATTGAGAGATACCAATGATTAATGATTGTTGATTTCTGTTATTTTGTTGTTGTTGTTGGTGGTGGTGGTGGTAGTGGTGGTGGTGGTGGTGGTGGTGGTGTGTGTGTGTGTGTGTTTCCCTTCTTTTGGTTTTGCTGGTGTGAGATTATTTTCTGTGTTTTCATGAGTGTAATTAACCTCCTTAGGTTAAAGTTTTCCTTCTAGTGCTTTCTGTAGGGCTGGATTTGTAGATAGAGATTGTTTAAATTTGACATTATTATGGAATATCTTATTTTCTCTATCTATGGTGACTGAAAGTTTTGCTGAGTATAGTATCTGGGTAGCATCTATGGTCCTTTAGAGTCTACAGCACATCTGTCCAGTCCTGTCTGGCTTTGTCTCCATTGAGAAGTCAGGTGCAATTCTAATAGTCTGCTTTTATATATTACTTGGTCTTTTTCTCTTGCAGCTTTTTATAGTCTTTCTTTGTTCTGTATGTTTAGAGTTTTTATTACTATGTGGCAAGGGAACTTTTTTTCTGGTCAAATATATGTGGTGTTCTGTAAGCTTCTCATACGTTTATAGGCATCTCCTTTTTAGGTTAGAAAAACTTTCTTCTATGATTTTATTGAAAATATTTTTCTGGGCCTATGAGCTGGGATTCTCCTTCTTCCTCTATTCCTATTATTCTTAGGTTTGGTTTATACATAGTGTCCCAGATTTCCTGAATGTGTCAGGAATTTTTTAGATTTAACATTTTTTGACTGATTTATATATTTCTTCTATCATATCTTCAATGAATGAGATTCTCTCTTCCATTTCTTATATTCTGTTGGTGATGCTTGTGTCTGTAGTTCCTGTTCACTTACCTAGATTTTCCATTTCCAGAATTCCCTCAGTTTGTGTTTTCTTTATTGTTGTCTATTTCCATTTTCAGGTTTTGAACAATTTTATTCATTTCCCTCAACTGTTTGTTTTTTCTTGGCTTTATTTGGGGGATTTATTCATCTCCTCCAATTGGTGTGCTTTCCTGGGTTTCTTTAAGGGATTTATTAATTATCTCCTTAAAAAAAATCACTATCATCTTCATGTAGTAACAACCTTTTTATTGTGCTTCAGCTATTTTGGAATATTCAGGGCCTTCTGTAGGATAGCAGGGCAATAATGAAGACATACTGTCTTGGCTGTTTTGATTATATTTTTATGCTGGTATCTAGGCATCTGGGTGTTGGTGCTGATTTCAGGGAGGTCAGGAGGAAATGGTCTGTGGGATCCACAGGAGGCATGGATGGGGTGATGGGTAGGCTGCATCTGGGATGAACCTGAGCGATTGGGTCTATTGGGGGAATAGAGAGAACAGAAAAGTTCTGTGGGCAGGCCATATGGTCTTGGGACACGCTTGGCATGTGGTTGAGCAGTGGGTGTCCCTGATACAGATTCTTACAACAGGCCATGGACATCACTTCTTATCTGTTTCTATCCACTTTTTTGGCCTAGAAAACTCAGTTTTTAAAATCAATGTATTTCTCAAAGTTATTGTTAACTGTGTCTAGTTTTAATAATTCAAAAATACAGAATGTGGATAAGTATCCGCTCCTTAGTATGTTCAAAGGCTATCCTCATATGAGTGAGAACTGAATCACATTTATGATTCTAATTTGATTAGGAACTGGGTTTTACACAACTCCCCCAGTTTCCTCTGGGGCTGGCTCTCCCTTCCCCTACCAAATCCTCATTATTTTTTAATATCCTCCATAGTACAACCTTTCAGAGATACTATCGAAAGAACACACTGTACTGAAACTCAAGCAACATTAGGAGACATTTGCTTGTCTGGTCTCCACCGGCATGTCTGTCAAAGAGAAGGTGGAAAACTGCCTGCCGATGACAGACACCAGGTTAGAGCCAGCACAGTGGGAGAACAACCCATTAGCATTTTGTTCTTGTTACATTCTCTCCCATTGGTGCTGCCAGGACAGTAAAAAGTCAGGTTGAACAGCTGTACCACTGGAGCAAGTCAATCCTTTCCAGGGCCCCTTCCAAACTCTCCATCCTTGTGTTGGGGAAAGAGAGACAGTACGGGGAACTATGCAAAAGGACAGCACAGCTTCACCACTCCAGAGGAGTACAGAGGAAGCTGAGGGGAACAGGGGAAAGGGAAGGGAAGGGAAGGGAAGGAAAGTGGGACTTGAAGGATATGGAAGGCTCGATTCAGTTCCCACAGAGTGCTTTGGTAAGGCAAGAATATGGTGTCTCTGTCATTTTGGATATGGCCAACTGGGTTCTTCTGTTGTGTTTCATTTTGATAGCTGCACGAACACTACAACTGCCCTTTATCTAACTTGCTTACTGTTGCCACAGTAAAACCAAAGGTCTCTATTAATGAAAAGAATGGCGTTGGGTTTATGAAAAGCCCATAAATTACCAATAGCTGGTTTTAATTAACTATTATCAGCAATTTTTTCTTCTTATCAGAAATAAAAGCACATCAAGTTACAACCAAAAGGGCATCTCAGGGACACTCAGAAACATGAGGCACATCTGATATATCACCATAATGAGAACTTACTAAGAATGGGAGAAACAGGACTGGGGAGGGGGAGGTGAGAGAGGAAAGAACATTCAAAGCAATGAAAAGTTCACTTAGATTGACATGGGAGTAGATCCTAACGCATGAAATGTTGGAGTATGAATACATGTACATGGCCTATCTGTGATGCTGAGGCTCAGAAAGGACAAAGAAATCAACATAGAGTGTTGAACACACTGCCAAGAGTCTCCATTTACTTCTATTAGTTCTTGTAATTCTGTGAGGCAGGCACACTTTGTTGAGTATGTTACAACCTGTATAAGAGCCCACAGCTGGGAAATTGTCATAAAAGAATTTGAATCCTGCTAGGTATGAAGATTCATGTTCCTTCCACAACACTATTCTGAATGATTATCAAATGGCCAACTAGATAGTAAGTTAACCAGACTAACTCTAAATTAGTAAGGAGGAATAATATATAACACTTATAATTTATAATACATTTGTATTATATTAGTGTGTACAATTTTGGCAACAATAAGAATGCTGACTTTGATATTTTTATTTCCCAAATGAGGAAAGAGAAGTAAAGACATATTTAAAGGGCCACTAAGAAATAGACTCAAGTATAGCATGCACCTTATAATCCAACATTGGTGATTAATAGATTAATATTTTTTTCCACTAAATATCTCTTAGCAAGTCAAAATATCAAAACAAATAGAGATATAGTTTCTTATCAGAGATCCTTGATTGAAAACATTTCCTGTCTGTTCTTCCAAAAAGTAGCTGGTGTCATTAAACTACAGGCTGAATCTTGAATAGTTTCCATGTAAATGGCAGAAAAAGGATTGGCTATAAAGATCAACAGAGCTAGATTCTCCTTCTGGATACGTGAGTCACTAGCTCCTTGCCCTTTGCCTAAGCTTCATTTTGTTGTCTAAAATTAGATATTTAAAACTTAATCCATGAAGCTTCCTCTAGCTCTACAACATTAACAATTTTCACACACACAGGACTTCATATCTTTCTCTCAAATTCTCTTGAATGCCGACAGCTTTGGTTTTGAAAACCTCATATAGCTTAGAGTGTGGTATTATGCAGTCTATAGAAAGAGCCTCAACTTTCATTATCAAAGCAAATGTTTTCATTAGGTCAGACAGACCCATTAAGATTCTGTGAAAACACATCAGTATCCAATGGAGGGAAAATTAAACATATTTTTGAAAGGTGATATTTCAAAGAATTCAGTAATAAACTTTCAAAGTAAGCAACTATAAATAGAGATAGTCACAAAAGTAGTGGGAAAGTAAAACAGATTAAAAAAAAATGTTGGAAATTTGCACCGGGGCTAGTGCTTGAGATACAAAATGAGTGTAGTCAACACGTATTTTAAAATATAAAAGAAAAAACTTAGGGGATATTTTAGTAACATTTTACTTCTAATTTTTTAATGTCACCAAATAGAGTATAGGTCTTAGGATGAATACACAATGGGATATCCGTTAAAATAATTTTCAGTCTTCGTTTTTCCAAAATGTAATTCTAAACCTAATGAGCAAACCCAAGACTGCACGTTTTTAGACAGTTGTCTAACACACTAATCCCTTCTGTAGCAAGAAAAGAGTATTGGGGTTTTATGCTGTATTATCACTACAAGTCCCACAACTAGTCCAATGAGGTATTGTTTAGAGTTCTTGTGTGCTAAGAAGCAAAGACAGGAAACTCTGGCCCTTAAAACTACGACAGACTCTTAAGTATAAGAATCACTTTAACATTTTGGTCCCAGTGTCTCACCTACTTGTCTTTGAGGAGGAAACATCTTGTGACTGATGCCCCATCTGTACAACAGTTACATTTTGGAACTAGGATACAGTATCATATGAAACTAAATTATGCTTGATTTGCATGCTCCCAACTTTTGGCTTGAACATTCTTTTTTTTTGTTTTGTTTTGTTTTTTCTTGCTTTGTTTTATTGTTTAAGAACCAGGTAGGAAACTGAAAATGACTATTAGGCAAGTTACAAAGAATTGTCCAATGAGAGCTAATTGGTATCAAAAAGAACCAGCTATTAAGTTCTTCTAGAATAAAAATAAGGCTGCAAAATTTTATGTATCAGATTCTGTGACGTGGGGCCCTGTGAGGTGGCTTAGTGGGGTAAGGCACTTGCTTCCAACCTGACAACCTGAGTTTGATGTCTGGGATCCAAATGATGGAGGTCAAACAAATACAAACACATACATATAAAATATTAAGTAATCCTAGAATTTTAATACTTATATATTTATACTGTTAATAAATTTACATACAACTTATATAACATAAAATATAATAATATATTAAGATTCTAGAATTTCTATCTACAAAATAGGTTTACATCTTTATAATTAATGTAGACTTCTGGTAACCAAATATCACTCAGGTGAATGATTAAGATAAATTTCCTACTTGTAGCTGGCTTGTTGTTATAAGAACTAAGGAAACCATGAACTCATCTTCACTATAATAGAGAAAGGAGTCTTTATTATCTCTAATAGTCAAATGCTATAGAATGAGTATCTCCAGTGTAGAGAAAAGAGGCTCTCTAATAGTCAAATGCTGTAGAATGAGCATCTCCGGTGTATAGAAAAGGGACTCTTTGCTATCTCTAATAGTCAAATACTGTAGAATGAGCATTTCCAGTGTACAGAGAAAGGTCTCATCTCTAATAGTCAAATGCTATAGAATGAGCATCTCCAGTGTATACAGAATTGGCTCTTTGCTATCTCTAATAGTCAAATTCTGTAGAGTGAGCATCTCCAGTGTAGATAAAAAAAGGACTCTTTACTATCTCTAATAGTCAAATGCTATAGAGTGAGCATCTCTGATGTATAGAGAAGGGGCTCTTTGCTATCTCTAATAGTCAAGTGCTATAGAGTGAGCATCTCCAGTGTATAGAGAAAGGACTCTTTGCTATCTCTAATAGTCAAATACTGTAGAGTGAGCATCTCCAGTGTATAGAGAAGGGGCTCTTTGCTATTTCTAATAGTCAAATGCTGTAGAATA
Organism: Peromyscus eremicus; assembly: GCF_949786415.1. Classification (NCBI taxonomy): domain Eukaryota; kingdom Metazoa; phylum Chordata; class Mammalia; order Rodentia; family Cricetidae; genus Peromyscus; species Peromyscus eremicus. Next base: position 87,468,074 of record NC_081419.1, on the reverse strand, counting down.
TAGAATGAGCATCCCCAGCATATCAGGTCTTAAGAAGAGCTGTACAAGCACCAAAATGCTTGGACTTTGGAGAAGCTTATGTTGAAGCTGAAAATAGCAGTGTGTTCATGTCATTTATCACTTGAAGTATGGCTGAGTTGGGAAGGCTTTACAGGACTGTTACTATCAAGGTACTATTCAAATGTAAGTTTTTACTTGACAACTATGAAAAAAATCAATGAATTGGGCTGATCAGCAAAGGCATCCCAGGTTGTCCATGATGCTTTTTATTATACCAGCAATAATAATCTGCTCTAAACACTCATTCACTTTCTCTAAACTTATTTTTATAAGTAAGCTAGGAGGTACTTGGCTTCCTGGCTTCAATATTTGAGCAAATAACCAATGATGCTTGCCTAGGTCACAGTCACCTTCTCTTGACACTTCAAGCCTTCCCGGGGATTAGTCACTGGATAAATCTACCACTGAATGAGCTCTAAATTGTAGGGTCATCAACAAAGAAAATAAACAAGAAGGCATTATTATCTGGGTCCTGGCCTAAAATGCTTGCCTAAATTTCCAAAAACTGCTTGCCCTAGCCAAAAGGCACACTCATCATATAAGGTCTAAGATGTCAGAGAGACTTCCAAATTAAGTACAGTCTCAACCCTTCAGTCATGGACCCAAGGAAGAATATTTTCTGACATACACTGAGATTCAAGGGGAAGTAAATGGGAAAAATACAATAAAAGATTGGTCAAAGAAGTTGGCATTAGTTCATTATAAAGTTACAGCATGAACTTAAATTTATTTCATATTTCTGATCTATTATTTTTATCCATAAAATGTATGGGTCAGAATACCAGGGGGTGCTGGCTAGGTTTATGTCAATTTGACACACGCTAGAGTCACTCAGGAAGAGAAAAATCTCAATTCAAAAAAGAAAAAAAAGTTACCCCACCAGACTGGCCTGTAGGCAAGTCGGTAGCACATTTTCTTGATTGATTATTGATGTGGGAGGGCTGAGCTCACTGTGGGCAGTGCCAGTCTTGGGCTGGTAGTCCTGGGTGCTTTATGAAAGCAGGCTGAGCAAGCTATGGGGAGCAAGCCAGCAAGCAGCACTTCTCTATGGCTTCTGTACCAGTCCTGCTTTGTCTCCCTTGGATGATGGATTATAAGATGTAAGATAAAATCAACGCTTTCTTCCTCAAGGTGCTTTGCTCAAGGTGTTTTATCAGAGCAATAGAAACCATAATTAAGACATAGGGTGGTTACAAATCAGGTTTCACTAGGTGCTTGCAGAGGAGTGTCTGTAGTTCTTGAACAGGTTCCGTGTCAATGTAAAAGGAACATCTCTGATTTAAAACCCTGTACACTGTTGCAATAAAATGTGTCTATTTGGATACCATCCACATATGTATTCCTAGTGTACTTTGTTTTTGTGATCTGATTGCTTTGAGTTGTTTTTTTTTCTATCTTTGAAATTCTAACATTTCAAAGCATTTATCTTTCCAGCTCTATTCAGATACATTGAAAACAACTTCAATGATTAGAAAAGTTGTGCTTGCACATGTCTCTTTTCTTTCCTTCACACCCCTCCCCCTGTCATCACTGCCACACACACAAACACACACTACATCAGACAGGAGAGTAAAATAAGTCCTCAAAATCTTTAAAGTCCTGCAGCTTAGAGATGCACAAGGGTCTAAGCCCTTCAAGGAAATGCTGAATCTCCTCCACAACTATTACATGATTTCCGACTCTATGGTCCATTTTTCGAACTTCCTTTTTGCAAGTCTTGGATGAGAGATGATTGGTGGTAATCATCTGAGATGGTGCTACAAGACTCATCAGCGTTCTAACCTTTAGAAACCTGGATCCCGGCCAGGGTGTGTGATGGACAACCCAAGGCTCCATGTTGGGATGTTCTGTTAGTTTTAAGACTGTGATGTTGCACCCCCTTCTTCTCACACTGTATTTTCTATCATATTACTGATAAGGGCTCTGACTAGTCTCACAGTAGTTGATCAATAATATGAATAATAAAATGCCTACAAATAAACGTTTCCACAATTCTGAAAGGAAAATAAATCTAACATCATCTATCAATTGAACAAAGTTATTTTATTAGTATTATCATTGAATTTGCTGTTTGACATTTCCACACATGTATACAATGTGTTCTGATTACTTTTCCACCCTTCCTGTCTCTCTCCCACCCTCATCATCCCCAGCTCCTCCCTACAAGTCCTTTTGCCATATTCATGTCTTCCTCTTTTGTTTTGATACCCAGAGAGTTTAACCAGGGCCATCTGTGTGATCTTGGGCTTAGACCACTCCCTTGGAGCCTGGTAGGCTCATCAGTGGTTACACAACAGATGACAGTGACTTCTAACTTTCCAGAATCGAGCAGTGGCCACTTCTTCAGTGTGGGTGGGGAAAAGGCCTACTCTTTGCAGCCTTGCCCAGTCTAAGGTTGGCTGTTGACAGGCCCATTTTTGTGCAGACTGAGTGTGAGAAAGAGCACTTGTATTGAACTCATAACTAGAATGGCTGTATCATGCCAGATTTTTTTAAACTAATGTTGGTCTTAATCTAGCCTTAAGGATGGATCAGTGTTAGTGTAACAGAGTACCTTAGGTTTTTGAACTTGTCCTCTAGACAACACATTCATATTTTTCTTAGTCACATAGGACATCACCGATCAAAACACACAGAATTGTTCCATGATACAATTAAATCAGTTGTTTCATATACTTTGGTGGTCCAAGATGAAGACTATAATTACATCAGTATCATTAGCTTTACGTTCTTGCAGAAGTACCTATTCTATGAAACTAGGATGCTGTTGCTTGCCTTGCTTCCCAATACAGTTTTCATGGAAGGTAAAAAAAAAAATTAGAACAAGCTTCAGAAAAACTAAAAAAAAAAAAATTACTGAGGTTGAGAAACATTGTAGGGCTTATATAATATCAGATATAACAAACATCAGCTACTGGGAATTAAAATTCACTGTCTATCATAAGCCAAGACTACAACCCAGAGTTGTACGTTTTATGCTGCCATCACTGTGCTAAAAATGCTCACATAAATAGCCAATGGCATCCCCAAATTACTCAGCATGGTAGGTTTTTCCTCATTCTTCTTTGGATCTTTAGATTTCTATGGTGGTTTTAGAATCTTGGCCCTCTTGCTATAGCTGAAACTATCCTGCCTCCTATTCGCTTTCTTTCTATCATTCAAATATGAGTCAACTTCATGAGGTCATCACTTTTGTCTCTTGTTCTCTTATGTCCCCCCAAGCAGATATTTCTGAATCAAGGAAGAGTTTTCTAATGTCCCCATTCAACTCTCAGAAGTCTCTACTTACTTTGTCTGGGAGAACTGGGTTCACTTAGTAAAAGGAAAAGGAGCAGAGGAGGAATGACTGGGAACTGTCCATAAAAGGACTGTAACACACCGGGCAGACTCATTTGTACAATCTTTCCTCAACAAGCTCATAGCTGGTAAGTGCACAGCTGACTATGGCCATGGTCTTTCCTCTCAAATCTCATCAAATCCTAGCACGTAGAAGCCCAAAGTTCTAGGTCCATCCCATACAGACAGGGTTGAGTTTGTTTTGTCTACTGGTTCTTCCAGCTAAATAATTATATAATACCCACAGGGCCCAGATGAGAGTCAACAAATGAAGTGACCCAGAATAAGTCAAAATAAACATTCTTCAGTACACAAATATTGCTGTAACTGTGAACAGATGCCACGTTTCTGTTTAGGAAGAATTTTCAGAGCACTGTTCTTACTCTAACATCTCTAAAGAATGAATCAAAGTATTTAATTCGATGAATATACTCAACTATTTTAAACTCTCTTCTCTCTCTCTCTCTCTCTCTCTCTCTCTCTCTCTCTCTCTCTCTCTCTCTCATACTGGTTGTTGTAGTTCCCAATTCTCTTTCAATGGAACAGACAACAAAATGACGGAGGAGGGCATGGAAATGCCTTAAGCAACGAAAAGAACCTTCATGTGGCACCTGTTATGGTTTGGACAGCAAATCCACCACCCAGCCCCAGTTCTTGTATAGAAGCCTTGGTTCCCAAATGGCAACACTACAGGAGAGAGATCCTAGAAGCTTTAGAAGCTGAGGCCTAGCTGAAGGCTTCAGGTATGTCCTTAGGGGATGTATCTTGTCCTGGTCCATTCCTGTGCCTCTCTGCTTCCTGTCTACTGTGAAGGGATTTGCTTTGTTCCACACTCGGGTCCTCAACAATAAAGCAAGTCTACCATGAACCTCTGAAATTGTGAACCAAAACAAATCTTCTCTCCTTTAGAATTGTTTTTCCCACTGTTTGTCACTGTGGTGACAAAATAATTAATGCAGCATCCAAGACAATGTGGGTGATAGATTTTTTTCCCCTTTGTAATAGAAAGAATATTTCTAAGTTTCTGTCCAAAAGTAATTTGGTTTACCCAAGCATGGACAGTTAAGGGTCTATCTAGGATGGGGCAGAAGTGTTTCTTGAGTTGAATTGTTTCATATGGAATCTTTTGCAACTGAGAATGTTTAGAACCAGTAGGATAGAAGCTATAAAAAGTCATACATAGCCACCAAGTTTGAAAACAGCAGTGGCCCCCGACATTGTGCCATTTTGAGTAACAGCTCAATTCTAAAACTTCACAAAGAAGTTTCCTGGACCACAGGGCATTAATACCCATCGTTTCTAGAAACAGCTTTGGCAGTGTCACACCAATTTATTTGAGCTCAAAGAGAACTGATGTAATATTTACAAAAACAGATCTGTTCTTTGTATAAACATGAATTAAGAAAAACATAAATCCCCCATCTAGGTTTATTTTTCTGTGGGGTTTTAATTATATATTTATAAACCTAGGGTGTTTGATGCCTTAAACAGTTAAGATAACAGTGGGATTTGGCAGAACATGTGTTCCGATTACTAGATGGCTGATGATACTTGGAACTTCAAGATTCACAAGAAACACCATTGTAGAAGGATGTGGTCAGAACAACTTGGAAGGGATCAGATCTCATTTTGACTTGATTCTGTCCTCCTGGAATATGGACAATCCACATTCTTCTTCCTTCCCTCCTCTCTTCCATTAAACATTACTTTTGATTGCTATCCATCTCTGTAATTTGTACCTTTTGAAAGGATAATTACTACAACCCAGTTTTTACCCTAAGTACATACAAGAAATGAATTTAAATAACCCTTATTTTCTAGCTGATTAAAAGTGAAATATAATGTATAAAATGTTTTCATTATATATCTTAATTCTGTGTAATATTTAAATATCATTTCAAATTTGTTCTGACAGAGGATTATGGATGGTTATTCTTTTTCTTCCCTGTAACCTATCTTAAGACTTTAGAGCTGCACATATTTAACAGTGTAAAGAGACAGGGACAGTATTACCTGAAAGCTCAGCCATAACTATTTCACAAGTTATGCAGAGATTAATAACTACATATGTTCATGAGTGAGGGTCAGCCTTTTAATGTTCCATCAAACCACATGACGTCTATGCTATTTCACATGATGGCCACCTTGCTGTTTCACAGAATGGGCATGTCAGCTACAAGAGACAACTTCTCAGTCTTCTACCATATCCCCTTCAGAAGAAAATGAACTGGCCGAGTATCTATGCTAGTCATCTGTCTTAAACGGTTACAAACCACTCACACTCTAAATATTTAGATTACTAGGAATTCTAAGTTGGACCATCCGTTTTTCTCCAGTGTACATCAGAGCAGAAGGCGGCTTCCTGGTTGCATGCACTTGAACACGATATTAGCACAGCATATGAAACTGGTTAGAATGGCTGAGGTATTTGAAGAAAAGAATTTGAATTTTATAAATATTAGCAAGAAGATCTTTTTTCATCCAAATGTTGTTAAAATGTACCCCATCTCAACTGTATTTGTAAAAAATACAAACCAAACAAAAAACTATTTTCTTCTGAGTCACTTTTTCATTTGTATTTGCTTTATGTTATTTTTCAGATTTTTAAACCGACTCATCATAGGAAATAATAGTGTAGAATTAAATTCAAACCTGACCTATCTGTGACAAAAATACTAATAATCCAATTCTACAAATGGAATTCATCAAGGAGGAAGCTTCTTTTCGTGCTTGAGTATTATTGGCTTTATGATTTCAGGGTTGCTGTGCAAAACTCTTCAGCGATCTTCAGCAATATCCTCTAGGCTTCTGAGTAATGTTTTTCTTAAAAATCTTTTGCGAACAAAGTGCCTGGATGCAGGTCTGGGGGAAAATGGGGAAAAGGGCATTCCAGGAGGTATTACAGAAGCTGGCAGCCTCTCTGTCTCTTTTCTAGGTAATGAGGTTGCTAATGAGCTATGAGTGAGTGATGCTGTTAGACTCCAAGAGTTGAGTCTGAAGCAAAAAGAATGGTAAATGTGAACACTTAGTCATATCTCACAATCCACAGATTTCATCTGAGAATCAGAAAGTAATCCACATGTGATAAAGAATGAGGGTGGAGGGAAAATCATTAACAATTTTTTGGCCTTAAGAACAATTATTTGCTTTAAAAAAAAGTATTTGAAATAAATGATTCAAAGATGTGCCCACATTCTTCAATTGATCTGTGAATTCCTAGCAGAAATGTGCTCAATTTCATTTATATTTGAGAAAATGTTGTTTCTAAACATGTAAACTTAAATGTCAGACAGTATATTATTCTCTGTATCACCCTGCAGTGTAGGCTATGTGATGCATTTTGTACCTACCACTTAAAGTGAAACCAGTGCTTTCTAATCTTTCTCACCACAGTTCCCACATGACAACTGCAATGGAGCAATTGATTGGGAAGACTTAGCTTTCAGTCACAATGCTTCTATGATATCATCTTGAGCTCCCCTGTTGCTGACTGTAAGCAGTTTGCAACAACTGTCAAAGGATGGTTGACTGTTTTGTCTGTAATAACCCTATTCCTTCAGGAAGTGTATCATCTCCATTATATGCATTGAGAAGGAAAAAAGGAAGCCCTTAAGCTACATCCTGCAACAGCTTCAAGTTCTTCATCTATAAAGAAGCCACAAATGGTCACAGACTCAAGATCCATGTCACAGACACCTTACCTACTATAAATGGCCACTCACAATAACTGTCTAAATACAGAGTATATGCTAATTGTTCATCTAAGAAGACCTAAAGTATAACCATCATTCTACCAGTAAAAAATTACAAATTGACAAAGTGTCTTAAAAGAAAAAAAAACTTCTGGGAAGATAGTTTTCTCACTACAGTTCCCCTTTGTCTCTGAATTTGAAAAACACTAATGTAGTCAAAAGTTTTCTCTGGTCCCACCCAGCCCCTGCGGTCCTGTGGTTGCTTATAAAATAATCATTTGGAAGCTTTTATTAATTACTAATTGTATGGCCTATGGCAAGCCTCTTGCTAGCTAGCTATTATATCTTAAATTAACCAATTTCTATTAATCTATGTTTTGCCACATGTTCTGTGGCTTTACCAGTCTGCTGGCATGTTGCTCCTTGGATGGCAGGCTGGCCTCTCCCTAGACTCTGCCTTTCTTTTTCCTGTCTCTCTCCTTGGATTTCCCACCTGCCTCTAAGCTGCCTTGCCACAGGTCAAAGCAGCTTATTTATTAACCAATGGGAACAACATATATCCACAGCGTACAGAAAGATATCCCCCTGCACACTAACTATTCTACTATAGGGGGAGGAGGAGGAGGAGGAGAAGAAGAAGAAGAAGGAGAAGAAGAAGAAGAAGAAGAAGAAGAAGAAGAAGAAGAAGAAGAAGAAGAAGAAGAAGAAGAAGAAGAAAAGAAGAAATAAAAAAGCACTATGGCTAATCTATTCACTAATGTTCACTCTTTGTTAAAGGTTTAACCCATCCTGTGGAAGGCACTGAAGGTGGTGGATCATGAAAGGTAGACAAGGGCATGGTTATGTTTAAGAGTCTGTGAGGGGTCTAAGTACAGAATGATAAGCCCATGCTTTCAGAGAAGGAAGCCCTAAAAAGTGAGAAATGTGTTATATACACCAATGAACTCCTATTGAATTCAATAAGCGAAAGCACAAAGAAAGAAAGTGGGAAAATATTGGCAAAAGGTGAGAATATAAAGCAAAATAGGTAGGAAGCTGATATGAGAAGGTCTTAAATACCAGAATAAGTCCATTACATTTCACTTACTAGGTAATCATGAGCCTCTAGAGATGGTTGCAAGTGAAGAATAATGATCTAAGAAGGGCACGGATGTGTGTAAGCTAGGCTAAAACCCTACATTCACATGACAGCATGAGGATGTTGGAAGAGTAAGTACATCAGAGAACAAGGGAGCTACAACTGGCATTGTTTGGCCATCAAGAAGATGCTGGAACTGAGGGAGCAAGAGCTGTTAAGTAGGCATCTGAGATTTCTGGTGTGCACTTCCAGGAGAAAGGTACAACTTCAAATAAACAGGGTACCTGAGAAAAGATACTTCTCTGAGAATTGTGCCATGACCAGGAGGGGGCTCTAAATGATGTGGAGTTCCTTAAACTTTGAGGTTATTAGTCTTCAAGTGCTCCAGCTTTGGAAGTTTTAGAATGAGATAGTGGAAACATTTTCTGATGTTACAGAAAAAGTCAGAAATGTGATGCTGGAACCCAGGGGAAAACCCAAACCCAAACAAGTAGATGTGAAGTGCCCTTGTGCAGAGGTAAAGTTGCAAAAATAAATTAATCTCTAAGTGACAAAGCCAAGTGACTAAACCCCCTTTGGAAGGGCTGAGTATGAGGCAAGGCTGAACAGATGATGCAGAATTATAGCCAAAGGAAGTACAAAAGGAACCGGGTCCTGGCTGTGGGTACAGAGGATACAGAACTGTGAGGTCGGCACCTGCTCTACAACCCAACTCAACAGAGACTGGTCCAAAATGACAGACAGCACTAGACAATTACCTCAAATGTGGTTTGAGGATCCATGTCAGAGAAACTATCACAGAAGGAAACTGGTGCAGGGGATTGCGGCATGAACTTGGTGTTTGGGGACTTTTCCAGGGAGAGTAGGCATTTAAGCTCAAGGAAATAGTATGACTGAAGGGAAGAATCTAAATGTACAGGATGGCTAAATCCATCACTAAAAATGAGGAAGCCATGTGTCTTGAATGAAACAACCAATGTGC